>NC_045449.1:32296969-32321653 GCF_002776525.5 Piliocolobus tephrosceles
TTGAGATAGAGTCTTGCTCTGTCACCCAGGCTGGAATGCAGTGGTACAATCATGGCTCACTGCAACCTCTGCCTTCCAGGCTCAAGCAATTCTTGTGCCTCAGCCTCCTGAGTAGCTGGGTCTACAGGTGTGCGCCACTGCACCTGGATAATTTTTGTATTTTTAGTAGAGATGGGGTTTCGTCATGTTGGCCAGGCTGGTCTCAAAGTGATCCACTCCTGGCCTCAAGTGATCCACCCGCCTCGGCCTCCCAAAGTGCTGAAATTAGGTGTGAGCCACCACATCCAACCCATTTTCACCATTTTTAAATGTACAATTCATTGCCATTAAGTATATTTACAATGTTGTGCAACCATCACCGCTATTTCCAGAAAATTTTCATCATCCCAAACAAAAAGCCTTATTCTCCTGTCCCCACAGTCAGGCCCTGGCAGCCACCTTTTGACTGTCTGTCTCTGAATTTGCCTATTTTAGATATCTAATGTAGTGGAATTATACAATATTTGCCCTTTTGTGTCTGGCTTATTTCACTTAGCATAATGTTTTCAAGTTCATCCATGCTGTAGCATGTATCAGAATTGCATTCCTTTTTAAGGCTTAATATTCCATTGTATGTACATACCACATTTCATTTATTCATTCATTGGTCAATGGACATTTGGGTTATTTTTGCCTTTTGGCAAATGTGAATAATGCTGCAGTGAACATCAGTGTACAGTACTCGTTTGTGTCACTGTTTTTAATTGTTTGGGGAATATATCCAGGAGTAGAATTGCTGGACCATATGGTAATTCTATGTTTTAATTTTTTGAGGAACTGGCAACTGTTTTCCACAGCATGTGCACCATTTTATATTCCCCCTAGCAATGTACAAGGGTTCCAGTTTCTCAGCATTATCACCAACACTTGTTATTTTCCTTTTTTAAAATAATAGTCATTCTGGCTGGGAATGATGGCTTGCACCTGTAATCCCATCACTTTGGGAGGCCAGGGCAGGTGGATCACTTGAGGTCAGAAGTTTGAGACCTGCCTGGCCAACATGATGAAACCTTGTCTCTACTAAAAATACAAAAATTAGCCGAGTGTGGTGGCAAGCGCCTGTAATCCCAGCTGTTGGGAGGCTGAGACAGGAGAATCTCTTGATCCCTGGAGGTGGAGGTTACAGTGAGCCAAGATCATACCAGCCTGGCAATAGAGTGAGACTCCGTATCAAAAAAAAAAAAAAAAAAGGTTGGGTCCATGGCTCATGCCTGTAATCCCAGCACTTTGGGAGGCTGAGGCAGGTGGATCACTTGAGGTCAGGAGTTCAAAACCAGCCTGCCCAACATGGTGAAACCCTGTCTCTACTAAAAATTAAAAAATTATCCAGGCATGTTGGTGCATGCCTATAATCCCAGCTACTCAGGAGGCTGAGGCAGGGGAATCGCTGGAACCCAGGAGGCAGAGGTTGCAGTAGGCTGAGATCAGGCCACTGCACTCTAGCCTGGACAACAGAGCAAGACTCTGTCTCAAAAATAAATAAATAAAAATAAATTAAAAATAAAAATAAATAAAACAATAGTCATTCTAATGGGTGTGAAAAGGTATTAAAATATTTTTGTAGCCAGGTGCAGTGGCTCATGCCTGTAATCCCAGCACTTTGGGAGGCCAATGAGAGAGGATCACTTGAGCCCAGAAGTTCAGGGCAGTAGTGAGCTAGAATGGCACCACTGTGCTCCAGCCTGGGCAACTGGGCAACAGAGACTCTGTCTCTTAAAAAAAAGGCTGGGTGGTGGCTCCTGATCACTTGAACCCAGGAGTTGAAGACCAGCCTGGGCAACATAGTGAGACCCTGTCTCTACAAATTTTTTTAAAAACTTTAAAAAAGTAGCCAGTTGTGGTAGTGCATGCTTTTGATCCCAGCTACCTGGGAGGCTGAGGTGAGAGGATCGCTTGAGCCCGGGAGGTCAAGACTGCACTTGTGAGTGATGATTGCCCCACAGCACTTCAGCCAGGGTGACAGAGCAAAATGCTCTCTCTAATTAATTAAAATACACTTTAAAAATTTTGTCTCATAAAATCCACAGAAGGGTGAGCTAGCCTGATAAGAAAAGCATATTAAGTTTAGAACTGAAGACACTAAAGTTACATTAGAAAATGTTTAGGCAAACATATTAGGAGCCTTTAAAATGTTCAATTCCAACTGGTTTTATAAATGTTTTCTCCCATATTCAAAGAGATTATGTATGAGGATGTTTATACAGTTTGTTTATGTGGTAAGATATCAGTTTGTATGTTTGTTTGTTTGTTTTTGAGGCAGGGTCTCACTCTGTTGCCCAGGCTGGAGCACAGTGGCACAATCACAGCCCACTGTAGCCTCAACCTCCCTGGGCTCAGGTGATCCTCCCACTTCAGCCTCCTGAGGAGCTGGGACCACAGGCGTGTACCACCATGCCCAACTAACATAACTGTTTTAATATGTGAACTGAAGTTACTCTGCAACCCCTCCCCCGCATTGAGGCAGCAGCTGTTGTGGTTCTATGTTTACTTGTTTTAAGTGAGAGGGCACAGAAGAGAGAAACAGGAGCCTTTTGTTTAAAAGTCTAGCCCCTGCAGGGAAATAGAAAGAGCTAATATGGATAGACACAGCAGTAGATTTGGGAGCAACTTGATGAATAGAGCTTCTGCATCCCTTAGACCAGCCAGTTTCCCTGGAGAGGAGAAAGGAAAAGGAGAGAAAGCCCAAAGTAGAAAGCATAGGAATCTTATTATGTAGAAAGTACCCTGCACCCTGTCCCCTCACCACCCCACCACTACCTCCACCCCATGGATCCCAGAGTAGGAATCAAAAATTAAAGATCTGTGATATCTGAGTACATAGGACCTACTTTCACAGGAAGATTTGAGAAAGGCAGTAGGAACCCAAAGTGGAACAGCTGCCTGATATGCCCAGGCTGATAGGCCTTAGACAACATCTCCTGGCCCCCCAACATGATATGGGAGCCATACAATGATGCTCTTGAATTATCTGGTAGTAACTAGCATCTGTGAAGTGTTTTGGGTAACTCAAGAGTTGCTCAGAAAAACAGAATGATTTCTGTGTGTTTAGGAACTTTAGGCAGCCTCCCGAACTGGCCACTGGCAGCCTGTCACAGGGGTTGACAATTCCAAGGTGCCCTGGAGAAAGGAAAGAGAAATCTGCCTCTCAAGAAGCTCTATGATCAGAAGGAGGAAAGCACAGCAGTGATGGGCACACATTGGCCATCTTGCAGATGCTGATCACTAGCAGGATGAAACAGCTCTAAGCATTTTTTGGTCCTTAGATCACATGACTCAAAATTAAAATTCCAGGGATAGAAAGGCTGATTGGCTCTCTTGGTCACATGTGCACCTTTGGCCAGAGGACAGGTCAATGTAATTGTTCACCAAAACTACATCAACTAGAAAAAGGGGAATAACCTAAGAAAACAATCAGGGGATGTTACCAAAAGATGGGGTCAGGAATGTCTGGCAAGCAAAAACTGCAAATATCTGAATTCACCACATGGACTTACAGTGTCAAAGATGTAATAGATTGTTGGGTTTTTGTTTTTCTTCCCAGAAAATTATCTGCAAGTAAAGATATGATAGTGTTGTTTTGTTTTGTTTTGTTTTGTTTTTGAGACAGAGTTTCGCTCTTGTTGCCCAGCCTGGAGTGCAATGGCACAATCTCAGCAACCTCTACCTCCCGGGTTCAAGCAATTCTCCTGCCTCAGCCTTCCAAGTAGCTGGAATTACAGGTGTGCACCACCATGCCCGGCTAATTTTGTATTTTTTAGTAGAGATAGAGTTTTGCCATGTTGGTCAGGCTGGTTCTGAACTCCTGACCTCAAGTAATCTACCCGCCTCAGCCTCCCAAAGTGCTGAGATTACAGGTGTGAGCCACCGTGCCCTGCCACAGAATCTCATATATTTAGCAATTGTCTTTTCTTTTTTCTTTCTGTCTTTTTTGTTGTTGTTGTTAGATGGAGCCTTGCTCTGTCACCCAGGCTGGAGAGCAATGGCACAATCTTGACTCACTGCAACCTCCATCTCTGAGGTTCAAGTTATTCTCCTGCCTCAACCTCTTGAGAAGCTGGGATTACAGGCGTGCACCACCACCCCACCTAATTTTTATTTTTAGTAAAGACGGGGTTTCACCATGTTGGCCAGGTTTGTCTGGAACTCCTGACCTCAGGTGATCCGCCCGCCTCAGCCTCCCAAAGTGCTACGATTACAGGCGTGAGCCACTGCCACCATGCCCAGCCTTAGCAATTATTTTCAACAATTGATACTCTTACGTTTCTTCCTATAGATCTAATTATATGGAAAGATAGAATCATTTTTGATGAAATTTTTATCTTAGTATGTTGTACTCATTTACATTTCTTCCAGTAGTGGCAGTAATTTTCCTACATACAAATACATCCATATATAAGGACACAGTATATATACAATATACATAAAACATATAGATAAGTTAAAACTATAATGGAAGGAAAGATTATAAGAGCAATAAAAACATAAAATATGGAAGAATAAAGTCAACAAAAAATGCAATGGACCTGTGTGAAAAAGCTACAAGACAATAGGTGGAGGTAAAAGAGGATTTTAATGAAAGGAGGGACATGCTTTGTTCCCAGAAAGACAATATTGTGAAATTTTGACTTCTATTTGTTGAGAGTAGAATTGTTTCTACTCTCAACAATTTCACTCATTTTTCTGGTCAAAACAGCATATAGTTGTAATGTATCTTTTTTTGGTAAATGCTAAATCTGACAGTTGTTGCCCTTTAATATAAGAATTAAACTCATATATTAATAATTGGTATATCTGATTTTGCTTCAGCCATCATATTTATACTTTCAGCCATCATGGTTTACACTTTCCACTCATTGTATATTCTTGCTTTCTTTCTTTTCCCTGGAAAGAAAAGTCTTTGACTTTGGCTAAATGGATTTTGTTTTCTTTTTTTAAAGAGAGAGGATCTTGCTCTATCACCCATGCTAGATTGCAATGGCACTATCAAAGCTCACTTCAAGGCCAGGCATGGTGGCTCACGCCTGTAATCCCAGCACTTTGAGAGACCAAGGCAGGCGGATCGCTTGAACTCAGGAGTTCGAGACAAGCCTGGGCAATACGGCAAAACCCCATCTCTACAAAAAATACCAAAAAAAGTAGCCAGGTGTGGTGGCATATGCCTGTAGTCCCAGCTACTCGGGAGGCTGAGATGGGAGAACACTTGAGCCCAGAAGGCAAAGGTTGCAGTGAACCAAGATTGTGCCTTTGCCCTCTAGCCTTGGTGACAGAGGGAGACCCTGTCTCAAGAATAAAACAAAACAAAACAAAACAAAAAAACTCATTGCAGCCTGGAACTCCAGACCTCAAGTGATCCTCCTGCCTCAGCCTCCCACAATGCTGGGATTAGAAGTACTGTATCCCATTTTTTTTTTTTTTTTCAGACAGAGTCTAACACTGTCACCCAGGCTGGAGTGCAGTGGTGCTATCTTGGCTCACTGCAACCTCCGCCTCCCAGGTTCAAGTGATTCTCCTTGCTTCAGCCTCCTGAGTAGCTGGGATTACAGGTGCACACTACTATGCCCAGCCAATTTTTGTTTTCATTTTGTTTTGTGTTTTTGAGACAGAGTCTTGCTCTGTCAACCAGGCTGGAGAGCAGTGGTGTGATCTCTGCTCACTGCAACTTCTGCTTCCCAGGTTCAAGCAATTCTCCTGCCTCAGCCTCCCGAGTAGCTGGGACCACAGGTGCGTGCCACCATGCCTGGCTAAGTTTTTGTATTTTTGGTAGAAATATGGTTTCACCATGTTAGCCAGGATGGTCTCGATCTCCTCACCTCATGATCTGCCCGCCTTGGCCTCACAAAGTGCTGGGATTACAGGCATGAGCCACCATGCCCGGCCTAATTTTTGTATTTTTAGTAGAGACAGTGTTTCATCATGTTGGCCAGGGTGGTCTCGAGCTCCTGAGCTCAGGTGATCTGCCTGCCTTGGCCTCCCAAAGTGTTAGGATTACAGACATGAGCCACCACACCTGGCCAGAAGTACTGTATCCTGTTTCCACTTTCATGGTGGTGAATTTTACCTTTTAGAAAATAATAGTTATTTTTATTTTCTGATTATAAAAGTAATACATACTCATGAACGGAAATTTGGAATAAATAGCAAACTAAAAGGAAAATGCCATGCAGAGATAATCACTATTAATATCTTTAATTTTTTGTATTCTTAAATTTTTTCATGAAGTAATGCACAATTACTGTAAAGATTTCCAATCACATTGAGGCATTATAGAGGACATCTTTTATTTTTGCTCATCTAGTATCTATTCTCTCTTCTGGTAACACCACCTGATTTCCCTTTGAGGAACTATCTCTCTTCCACTTTCCGTCAATGTGTTTCAGATGGGACTGAGCCCACCTCTGAGCTCCAGAGACCAGCCAAGACCCAGGCTTGGCCAGAGTGATGATGAACCTGGCAAGGCTAATGGAAATCAATTCTGGAACTTTAGTTGAAACTATTGGGAAAGAGAGGTTCCCTTTCTCTACTGTGACTGACACCTAACAAATAGAATATGGGGGAAGTGATGCTGTGTGACTTCCAAGGACATAGCTGCCATTCAGTACCCTCTTTCTTGAATCACTCACTCTGGGGGAAGACAGCCACCATATTGTGAGGCCACCCAAGCAACCTTGAGGAGAGGACCCTGTGAAGAAGAACTAGGGCATCAGCCATGTGAGTGAACCACTTTGGGGTTGTTTGTTTGTTTGTTTTGTCACCTGGGTTCTGTCACCCAGACTGGAGTGCAATGGCATGATCTCCACTCACTGCAACTTCCACCTCCCAGGCTCAGGTGATCCTCTCAGCCTTCCAAGTAGCTGGGACAGGTGCACATCACCACATCTGGCTAGTTTTTGCATTTTTTGTAGAAACAGGGTTTTGCCACCTTGCCCAGGCTGGTCTCAGACTCCTAGACTCAAGCAATCCACCCGCCTCAGCCTCCCAATGTGCTGAGATTACAGGCATAAGCCACTGTGCCTGGCCAGAGTTAGCCACTTTGACAGTGGATACTCCAGCCTCAGTCAAGCCTTCAGATGACATCTTTATTACATCCTCATGAGTGATCCTGAACTGCTCAGCTAATCTGTTCCTGACCACAGAAACTTTGAGAGATAATAAATGTTTGTTGTTGTTTTAAGCCACTAAGTTTTTTTGTTTTTTTTTTGTTTGTTTATTTTTATTTTTTGAGATAGAGTCTCATTCCATTACCCGGGCTGGAGTGCAGTGGCGCAATCTCTGCTCACTAAAACCTCCACCTACCTGGCTCAAGCAGTTCTCCCAACTCAGCCTCCCAAGTAGCTGGGACTACAGGAGTGCACCACCATGCCCAGCTAAGTTGTGTATTTTTAGTAGAGATAGAGTTAAATCATGTTGGTCAGGCTGATCTTGAACTCCTGACCTCAAGTGATCCACCTGCCTTGGCCTCTCAAAATGCTGACATTACGGGCATGAGCCACCATGCTCAGCCATAAGCCACTAAGTTTTGAGGTAATTTGTTGTGTGGCGATAGATAACTAATACAAGATTAGTTTAGGAATCCAAACCTAAGCCAATCAGCACGTGGCATTCCCCTGTGAACTCTGCAGGTTCAAGAATAGATATGTTACTAAATTGTCCCAGTTAGACCCAGGGACAGACTTATAAACAGTTGGGTAAATAGCTCTCTTCTACTACCCATAAACATGAAAACGTATGTTCAGAGTGTGGCTGGCAGCCATCTCATTATAAATAAAGCCCTCACTAGTGTACTTGATGAGTCTTAAGAAAGAAAGTGGCTGGGTGTGGCTACTTTCTTAGTAGTAAGAAAGTGGCTAATTCCTGTAATCCCAGCACTTGGGAAGGCCATGGCAGGCAGATAGCTTGAGCCCAGGAGTTTGAAATCAGTCTGGGAAACATGGGGAAACCTTGTCTCCACAAAAAATACAAAAATTAGCTGGACACAGTGGCACACGCCTGTGGTGGCAGCTACTCAGGAGGCTGAGGTAAGAGGATCGCTTGAGCCTGGGAGGTCAAGGCTGCAGCAAGCCATGATTGCACCCCTGCATTCCAGCCTGGGCGACAGAGCAAGACCCTGTCTCCAAAAAAATAAAAAAAAGCCAACTTTAGGGTGAATATAATATTGTAGATAGCAAATCAGGTGGACCTAATAAATTGGGTCCTTGATGAAATATTGAGCTACTGAAATAAACCATAAACCCTTCCGTAACTTTAACCTTCTAGTTATATGAGCCAATACATTTCCTTATCATATTAGTCACAATAGCCTTCTTTATGTTAGCATTTGCTTTGATGGAAACACTTCCCAGTATTATCAAACTCTAATTTTTAGTCATGTTGTTTTAGGTATATCTTACGTAAATTGTAAATAGCTGGGATTGTTTTCTCAACATGACTTTGACTTTGGGAGAATTTACTACGTGATCATAACTCACTGCAGCCTCTGACTCCTAAGCTCAAAGGATCCTTCCCACCTTGGCTTCCTGAGTAGCTGGGACTATAGGCGTGCACCACCATGCCTGGCTCATCCAACGTTTTAAAATCTGGATCTTTCATGTAGAAATTCAGTTGCGTATCCACACTTTAAAAATTAGAGGCACTATAAATGTGAGGTCCCCTAATCTCACATGACTGAGTGGTGGCTGGCCCTTCCAGATGGGGTACGTACCCTCTGATTCACCACAGTGCCCCCCATTCTGTATTATTTTTCCAAAGTGGAGAGAATTTTAGTTTATATTTATGATCTCTCCTTGCACTATTTTTTTTTTTATGGTAGAATATCTGTTTCCATGACTCTATTACTTTTATTGAAGACCCAAAAGAGCCGTATTTCAAGAAACGAAAGTAAAAGTATCCACTTCTGCATTACCCTTCCGGCCCCTGTGGTCATCTGGGTGTGCATTTTCTGTCTTAATTCTGTTTCTCTTTTACAATTGGTTACCTATAAATTGTTAACAATTATGTTATGAGTCACTGATTTCTTCTCTTTTTTTTACTTTTTTTCTTTTCTTTCTTTCTTTCTTTTTTTTTTTTTTTTTTTTTTTGAGACAGGATCAGGCTCTGTCACTCAGGCTGGAGTACAGTGGCACGATCACAGCTCACTGCAACCTCTGCCTCCTGGGCACAGGTGATCCTTCTACCTCAGCCTCCCTAGTAGCTGGGACTACAGGCACATGTCACCACACCCAGCTAATGTTTGTATTTTTTGTAGCGACAGTTTCGCTGTGTTGCCGAGGCTGGTCTCGAACTCCTGGGCTCAAGTGATCCTCCTGCCTCCACCTCCCAAAGTGCTGGGATTATAGGCGTGAGCCACCACACTCTGCCCAATATTTTTAATGACCATCAAGAAACAGTATCTATAATTTTGCTCCCCTATAATTTTGCTTGCTACAGAAAATCTTTAGCAAGATTTTCTTTCTCCTCTGCCTTATACCTCACTTCTACTTTTGTTGTGATTTAGTTCAAGATTGTTATTCATCTTTCTTATTAAGTCTCTTCTAAGAATCTTTTCTGACAAATTGCACTAAACATAAAAACCACTATCAACAACTATTTAATCTATACAGCTGTAAACGTTATCAGTTTCTTTTTCTTTCTTTCTTTTTTTTTTTTTTTTTGAGACAGAGTCTTGCTTTTGTCACCTAGGCTGGAATGCAATGGCACAGTCTTGGCTCACTGCAACCTCCGCCTCCTGGCTTCAAGCAATTCTCCTGCCTCAGCCTCCTGAGTAGCTGGGATTACAGGCACTTGCCACCACACCTGGCTAATTTTTGTATTTTTAGTAGAGATGGTGTTTCGCCATGTTGGCCAGGCTGGTCTCAGACTCCTGACCTCATGATCTGCCTGCCTCGGCCTCCCAAAGTGCTGGAATTATAGGCATGAGCCACCGTGCCTGGTTTTTGTTAGTTTGTTTGTTTGTTTGTTTGTTTGAGACAGTCTTGCTGTGTCACCAGGCTGGAGTGCAGTGGCATGATATTGGCTCACTGCAACCTCCGACTCCCTGGTTCAAGCGATTCTCCTGCCTCAGCCTCCTGAGTAGCAGGAATTACAGGCACTTGCCACCACATCCAGCTAATTTTTGTATTTTTAGTAGAGACAGGGTTTCACCATGTTGGCCAGGATGGTCTCTATCTCCTGACCTCATGATCTGCCCGCCTCTGCCTCCCAGAGTGCTGGGATTACACCCGGCCTACTCATCACTGTTTCTTATATATCACCCCTGCCCTTTTTTGAGCTTTTTATTGTAATTCATCTGTCATTTTGCTACAGTGCTTCCTTAAGGGAAAAAAAAAAAAAATCTCTGTTGATAGATGGTTTGCACTCCCTCAAAACTTGTGTCAGTTGCTGGGCTATTCAGTTTCCCCTGAGCTAGGTCTCCCACCCCAAGGCTGCAGCATTCTGCTGGCCGGCTTCACCCTGAGTATGATGAGTGGCCGTGGAACTGGCTGACAAGCTAAGACCCTGCCGGAACAAGAAAGCAAGGGAAGTAGTGGAGGCTTAAGGGACTTTGCTGATGTGATTTGATTGTTGTGCTGAGTCTTTCTCTTTTTGTCCCCAGTTCTCTCTCTTCTTGTTTGTTGCAGTTGCCTAAAATTAGTTGGATCTCAGCTAGCCAATCTCTCTGGCTGCCTAGGTAAATTGCAATTTCAAAGAGAGTCAAGCGTACCAGTGTAAAATTATCCTTTTTCCCTAAAACAGTAAACCCTGCTCCACTGTAATTTTGTGTCTACTGCTGCATATGAGAAAACATGAAAAGTTATGAGTTTCTTTTTATCTTTGGAATATGGAAAAGTCACCAGACTCACTTGGAATTCTCTTCATTCCTCTCTTTCTCACACCCCACCACCTTCTACCTATCAGTAAATATTGTTAGTTCTACCTTCAATATGGAGGTCAGGCATGGTGGCTCATACCTCTAATGCCAAAACTTTGGGATGCCAAGGTGGGAGGATCGCCTGAGCCCAGGAGTTTGAGACCAGCCTGGGCAACATGGTGATACCCTCATCTTATATAGCTGAAAGAACACTTAAGGGGCCATAGGCACGTGAAAGATGGTTTCATTCAGCAGCTCTCTTACACTGTGTGTCTCTGTCTTGGCTACCTCTTCCGGCTCTGCAACTCCTGCCACTCCCACACACAGCTGCACAGCCAGCTTTCCCTACAGGTCAGCAGTTTAACACTTTCTCTGGGCACAAGCATGCCTGTACAGCATCAGCAGGGCAGTTATACCTTTTACAGACAATAGTGGCTCCAAGCCAAGTGATGAGCCTTCCCATGTTATGGCTATGTAGCTGTGATTATATAACAAGTAAAGTTATGCACCTGCACTCCAAACTTGCTGAGTCATGCGTGATGTTTATCTTGGCCCATGCCTCCCTTGCTGCATTACAGCCATGTTCCTTACACAGGAGGATCCCTTGAGCCCAGGAGTTTGAGGCCAGCCCAGGGAACATAGCAGGAGCCTGTCGCTAAAAAAAAAAAAAGTAAAATATTTTTAAAATTTAGGAAGCTACTAGGGATGGAATCCTCCAAAATAAGAAGCAAACCAAGAAGGAGGAAAAATATGACACAAAATGAAGGGTACAACCAAAAGAGAGGTATAAAGTAAACCACTAGGATGGTGGTAAAGGGAGATACCAATGAGACAGTGGTATAGGCCTAGAGAGGAACGAATACAGATTGGAGCAGGCCAGAAGGGTCTGGAATAGATTTCCAAAGAAAGATTCAATTAATAGATTACAATTGCTAGAAAAACACTTGTTAGATCCCGGTGTCTGGGTCCAGCCATGCTAAAGTCCAAGGGGAGTGGGTAGGTGAGCAGAAAGAACACTTGATGGGCTGTAGGCAGGTGAATAAGGTTTTATTTAGCAGCAGCTGTCTTACATGGTTTACTCAAACTAGCTCTTTTACATTGTCCACCCTGTCTCGGCTGCCTAGTCTGGTGGCTCCCACATACCTGTGCAGCCGGCTCTCCCTTGTCTTCAGGGTCAGCAGCTTAACTCTTTTTCTCTCTGGGTATGAGCAAGCCAAGCTGTGTCCTGGCTCCCTCCTGTCCATCTGTAAAATGGACAGCTTTGGCTCTCTCTCTTTCTCTGGGTACCAGTGCGTCCTCCATGTCAAGCCATGTTGAGCTGAGCCAAGCCCCCAGATCCCCTGTACAGCATTAGCAGGGCAGACAATAGTGGCTCAGAGCCAAGTATGAACTTACACAAATGGGTTATATAACAAGTGGACATGTGCGCCTATGCGCCAAACTCACCGAGTTACACAGGCCTTGGATATCCACCTCTGCCTATTCCTTGGCCAAAGCACATCCATACGTACCTTACACTCCACCTCCTAGGCTGAGGGAGACATAGGCCTTGGACACACAGGTTTGATACACAGGTTTGGCACACAGGCCTGACATATAAACTTTGGGCACACAGGTCCGATACATACACAGGCTTGACACATAAGCCTGACACACAAGCCTTGGCACACAAGCCCAATACATACATAAGCTTCTGGGCATGCAGGCCCCTTGCATACGTAAGCTATGATAAACTGCCCAGCTATTGGCGCATATTACCTTAGGTGTCACCTCCTTGGTGATTACCATTCACATTACCTTAACTTTAGCTTATTAACTACTTTGTCCATACCTGCTTTCAAACCATATGGTGTCAGTACTAGCTTGGACTGCACCAGCAGTAGCACCCCAGCTGGACCCACTTGTACATGATACCCTATTAGGAATGGGGGGACGCCCTTCCTAATGGTGAAGGCTTAGGGTCTAGAGGTGCCTCGGGCCCCATGGCCTCATCTTGCATTAGGACTTCAGGTCCCAAAACCTCTTGTAACTCTGCTGTTAAGGAACTTGCATTCAGCATACTCTGCTGCTCTAAGTAAGTAGGCGCCGCACTTCACTGAAGTGGATGTCTGCATTGTCCCTGTCCAGGGGTTGTTATCCATGAACACACCCATCCTGCTATTGGGTTAGTTGTCAGCATGACAACTGTAGCCCGTACTGCCATGCTCTTAGGAGCCTGAAGGGCAGAATATGCAGTTACTAACTGCTTTCCCAGTCTGGGGTGGTGGTTACGCATGAACACACCCATCCCACTATTACTAACTGCTTCTCTATTAATGAACACTGGAGGTCAGCTCTCTTCCATAGCTGGGACTAAAAGCTTACTGGTGCTCCCAAGCGCTCATGCACTGATTTAGTCCCTAGCCAAAACTATCTGTAGTTACATGTACATCTAGTGTAAATGGGCACCTTCGGTTTACTACCCAGAAAGGCTGTCTCAGCCTCATCATCCCAGTCCCAGGCAAGAGAAGTGCTGCCACTTTTAAACCTGCAAGAGAATCAGAGGTTAACAGAACATTATTAACAAAACCACAGCATATGGCGGGGCTATACAATAGCCCATCAGCAACACTATGAAAGTCCATTGTTGGGCCTAGCGCAGTGGCTCCTGCCTGTAATCTCAGCACTTTGGGAGACCGAGGCAGGCAGATCACAAGGTCAGGAGTTCGAGACCAGCTGGCCAGTATGGTGAAACCCCATCTCTACTAAAAATACAAAAATTGGCTGGGAATGGTGGCTCACACCTGTAATCCCAGCACTTTGGGAGGCCAAGGTGGGCGGATCACGAGGTCAGGAGATTGAGACCATCCTGGCCAAATGGTGAAACCCTGTCTCTACTAAAAATACAAAAATTAACTGGGTATAGTGGCACGTGCCTGTAGTCCCAGCTACTTGGGAGGCTGGGGCAGGAGAATCGCTTGAACCCAGGAGGCGGAGGTTGCAGTGAGCCCAGATCGCGCCACTGCACTCCAGCCTGGTGACAGAGCGAGACTGTCTCAAAATAATAATAATAATAATAATAATTAGCTGGGCGTGGTGGCGGGTGCCTATAGTCCTAGCTACTCAGGAGGCTGAGACAGGAGAATTGCTTGAACCCAGGTGGCGGAGGTTGCAGAAGCTGAGATCGTGCCACTGCACTCCAGCCTGGGCGACAGAGCAAGACTCCACCTCAAAAAAAAAAAAAAAAGAAAAAGAAAAAGAAAGTCCACCGTTGCCCTCGCATGAAGGCAAACTGTTCCTGGCTCTCTGGACAAAAAGTCCCAGTTCCGTTGTCAAGCGGTCCAGCAAGTCTGTGACAGACGGTACAGCTGCCAAGCAGTACAAAACATCCACCCCCAGAATGTCTTCAGGTATGGGAGACACATACACAGTGCATAAGTGGAGAGCCAAGCAGCCGATGCCAAGATTCAAAGACCCAGGTTTTACTTTCACTGACCAACTTTCATAGCTGTTTATGCAGCTCTGCCCGGAAACTTATCCGGGTTCAGAGACCAGTGGATTGCCAAATCCACATGTGGCTCTGGTTGTCCAGTGCCCCGCAAGCCGGGCACCTTGGCCAGTTCTCTTATCAAGCAGAAAAGGCTTTACCCTTCCGCCAACTGCAGCAGGTACTCTTTGAACTGGAATGCTTAGGCAGGACTGGGTTGCTCAGCAATGATCCTTCTCCCGAATGACTTGCGCTAAGTCTGTACACAACTGCAGACATTAGTTGCTTAACTCCCGCAACTCAGCAGGGACACAGGCATCATAGGAAATGTGTTCCACCACAATGGGGGAGTCTCTGGGCCTCCTCTTGGGACCCAACAGATGTTCATGCTCTATTTTCTGACGGACTACCAGGCAGGCCTGCAACGGAGGTTTCTCCTCCCTGCGCTGCATCCTCCTTGGATTAGGCATTCATTTCCCTCAGCACAGTCGCAAATGCCCATCTGACTCTGCTGGCAAAGGTATGTTCCTTTCAATGCTGTGCATTTGCAGGTGCTTCAGCTCCTTCTCCACACTCATGGGGGATCTGGCCACTGCCTCCCATGTTTCCATTGGGGCTTATCCAAGCAGCACCACTACGACCAGGTACCACAGCTCATGCTGTGGCTACATAGCCAACCCGGGAGCCCTCAGGGGCTGAAGACCCACTCACCTCATTCCATCCTCGGCGCCAATTGTTATATCCTGGGATCTGGGTCCAGCCCATGTTGAAGTCTAAGGGCAGTGGGTGGATGAGCAGAAAGAACACTTGGGTGGCCGGCCATAGGCAGGTGAATTTGGTTCTGTTTAGCAGCAGCTGTCTTACACAGCTTACTCAAACTAGCTCTTTTAGACTGTCCACCCTGTCTTGGCTGCTTAGTCCGGCGACTCCCACACACCTGTGTGGCCAGCTCTCCCTTGCCTTTAGGGTCAGCAGCTTAATTCTTTTTCTCTCTGGGCAAGAGCAAGCTGAGCTGTGTCATGGCTCCCTCCTGTCCGTCTGCAAGACAGACAGCTTTGGCTCTCTGTCTTTCTCTGGGCGCAAGCACACTCTCCATGTCAAGCCGTATTGAGCCGAGCCCAGAGCCCCTGTATAGGTTAGCAGGGCAATTATACCTTTCACAGACAATAGTGGCTCAGAGCCAAGTATGAACTTACACAAAAAGGTTATATAACAAGTGGAGGTGTGCGCCTGCGCACCAAACTCACTGAGTTATGCAGGCCTGGATATCCACCTAGGCCTATCAACCACAGCACATCCATATACCTTACACCACTCTTTTTAATGTATCAAGAGCAGATTTATATAACTGGAGTAAGTTTGGGGTTAAATTAATAATAAATAATTAAAAAGACAAATAAATGAACAAACAATAACCCCCGGAAAAACAAAATTATAAAAGGGAAAGTAATCATACTATAATATTAGCATGGATAAAAATAGCATTTTTCGGCTGGGTGTTGAGGCTCACACCTGTAATCCCAACACTTTAGGAGGCCAACGTCAGTGGATCACCTAAGGTCAAGAGTTCGAGACTAGCCTGGCCAACATGGTGAAACCCCATCTCTAGTAAAAAAAAAAAAAAAAAAAAACATAAATTAGCTGTGGTGGCAGGCACCTGTAATCCCCACTACTCAGGAGCCTGAGGCAGGAGAATCGCTTGAACCCTGGAGGTGGAGGTTGCAGTGAGCCAAGATCGTGCAATTACACTCCAGCCTGGGTGACGAGCGAAATTCCATCTAAAAAAAAAAAAATAGCATTTTTTACTTCTCCTTCCTGCCACTTTGTGAAGAAGGTGCTTTGCTTCCCCTTTTCCTTCCACCGTGATTAAGCTAGGAGAGGATATGCCTGCACAACATGGCAGATAATCAATGGGGGAACTGAGAAACTGAATTTCTATACACATCAGGGGCTGAGAGGATGCTCCAGGTGATGGTGAAGCTAAGCTCCAGCAGGACAAATGGAGCATGGAGTATGCCTTCAATTAGAAAACCAAACCAATGTGAACTGTTGAAAACTGCTGTCACTGATTCTCTCCAAACTGAGGGAATACACAAGGTCACTGCCTCCCACGAAAAGCCGCTCTTGACATTCATCCAGCAGGATTGTGTGGAGATCAAGAAATCCAAAAGGGCTATGAAATATTGATGTTCTGTTCAGTTTCAAGACCTCTGAAATGCGAAGTGATATGTACACTAAACACATGAGAAAATGCAAACACCTTTATAACACTTTTCTCATAGCTCTATTTTCATCCCTATTGGAAGCAAGTCGTTAACATTCATTTTATCATAAATATAATGGCAATGAATTTTAATGTGCACAAATTAAAATATTTTATAAATAAAAAATAACATTTTACATTATTCAACTTATGGAACTATTTGACTCTAGATTATATGATTGTATAACCTGAAAAAACTAATTACAAAATATTTTAGATCATTCTATTTAGGGTATTAGATTAAAAAATTAAATAACTCATAGTGACTAAGCTGGTTAATTATTGCCCTTAAATGGACATTAAAAGCAAATTTTTCTCCTTGGTAAAGTAACTAGCAAATGATTAAATGTTGTGAAAGTGTTTCCTGGTATGTGGATTCACTGAATTCCTTTGACCCACTTAAACAGAACATGTGACATTCATGAAATAGTAACTTAATAGCTTTAAAACAGCTGTTCTGTAGCTCCAAATTAATTTAGCTTTTCTCTCTCAACATGTCTACTTTATGAGAAAAAAGCGTGAGAAATGAGTTGTTCTTTTGCTTTCAGGCCCTGTCCTACCATGAGCTGAAGAGGCAGCAACATACGTGTTTGGAGTTTAGTAGGGACTGAGAAGCAGGGAAAAGAACTGCCTAACCAAAGGTATTGTTTCCACCTGACTTCCAAGATGTCAGAAAATTCTCCCTGGTAGATACTCTTTTATACGTGGACATTAGCTATTGTTGTTAAAATGAAAACAGTTTAAACCTATTAAGTTATCATCACCTATTAATAATTTAGACTATCAGCTTATCAGATTTATCAACTAGTCTTGTAGCAAAATACTGTTGTTAAACAGCACAGAAACAGGAGAGAAGAAAGAATTGTCTAAGTCTGCACTGTCCAACAGAAATATAACATGAGCCATATAAGTTGAAATTTTCTAGTAACTAGCAAGTAAAAAGAAACAGGTGAATTTTTTTCTTTTTTTTCACTTCCTCCTCTTCCAAGGTGAAATTATTTTTAATAACATATTTTTTGTTAACCCAATATATCTAAAACATTTTCAAACATAAATCAATATAAAATTATTAAAGAGATATTTTGCATTCTTTTTTTGTACTAAGTCTTTGAAATCCAGTGTATGTTTTTACACTTACAACACATCTTAATTTGAACTAGACGCATTTGAAGTTCTTAATAGCCACATGTGGCTACCATATTGGACAAGCAGGTCTAAGTCAGTGGTTCCTAAAATGTGGTCCCTGGAGCAGCAGGATCAGCATCACCCTAAAACTTGTTAGAAATACAAATTCTCAGGTTCCACCCCAGACCTACTTATGAATCAGAAACTCAGATAGTTGGGCTCAGCAACCTGTGGTTTAACAAGCCTTTCAGGTGATTCTGATGACATGTTAAATTTCACAATCAGCAGCCTAAATTATGGGGAACTGGTTTTTCTTTACTAACTAATACATTTAACAGGGTTCAAAATTCAAAAAGTACAAAAACATACACAGTGAAAATCTTCCTTTCCTGCCAGGCACAAACCATCTATCTCCCCTCCCTAGAGGCAACCAAAATGTTATGTTGGTAGGTAGCTGTCATGCTGGACCCCTACTGACTTCAACAGGAATGGCACCATGTTTGAGAGGCCAAAGACCAGATGCAGAGCCAGTGAATGAGACATACGATTTATTTAATTAATTTATTTACTTTTTGAGACGAGGTCTCACTCTGTCACCCAGGCTGGAATACAGTGGTGTATTCATGGCTCACTGCAGTCTCAACCACCTGGACACAAGCAATCCTCCTGCATCAGACTCCTGAGAAGCTGGGACTACAGGCATTAGTTCTGGCTAATTAAAAAAAAAAATTATAGAGATGGGGCCTCACTGTGTTTCCCAGGCTGAGACATAGGGTTTATTGAGGAGACTTACATACAGGGCAATCCTGTGGTGGCAGGCTGGACAGGAGAACTGCATTTGCTTATAAAAAGCATACTGGCTGGGTACGGTGGCTCACACCTGTACTCCTAGCACTTTGGGAGGCCAAAGCAAGTAGATCACTTGAGGTCAGGAGTTGGAAACCAGCTTGGCCATTATGGTGAAACCCCGTCTCTATTAAAAATTCAAAAAACTAGCTGGGCATGGTGGTGCGTGCCTGTAATCCCAGCTACTTGTGAGGCTGAGGCAGGAGAATTGCTTGAACCTGGGAGGTGGAGGTTTTAGTGAGCTGAGATGGTGCCACTGCACTCCAGCCTGGGTGACAGAGCAAGACTCCATCTCAAAAAAAAAAAAAAAGCATACTGGTTATATAGCATTTTCACTTAGCATTCTTACCCTAGCAACCTCCACCTGGCAACCTTGATTTAACCCAAAACAAAGGGCCTCAATCCCCTGTATGGCCCATATTCTATGGGATAAGATGGAGGTTCCTATGTTCCTCATAGGTAAGGAATGAATCTCCTGATTGGCAACTTCCAGGTTCCTTTTGTTTATTTGTTTGTTTGTTTTTGTTTTAAGAAACATGTTTATTTTCTGTCAAACTTATTTCCATGTGGCTTATGAGCCTGTAAGACAACTTGGTGGTTGTTCCTACCCATTCAAGTGACCTGAGCAGTGGGAGCTGCAGACCAGGCTTCCGTGGCAGGCTGAGCTCTCCAGTCTTCAGTAAGGAATTGCTGAATAGGCACAGAGGGCACCTGCCACCTTCAGATCAGTCTGCACCCTCAGGCGGAGGAGCAGTGAACTCAGGAGCCAGAGCAGTCCACTTACCCTGAAATTCCTCCTTGGTCACAGATTTTTTTCAGCAACAGCCTGCTCTTCCTTTTCATCTTTTTTTTTTTTTTTTTGAGACAGAGTCTCACTCTGTTGCCCAAGCTGCAGTGCAATGGTGCTGTCTCAGCTCACTGCAACCTCCGCCTTCTGGATTCAAGTGATTCTCCTGCCTCAGCCTCCCAAGTAGCTGGGACTACAGGCACGTGCCACCATGCCCAGCTAAGTTTTGTATTTTTAGTGGAGACCAGGTTTCACCATGTTGGCCAGGCTGGTCTTGAACTCCTGACCTCAGGTGATTCACCCACCTTGGCCTCCCAAAGTGCTGGGATTACAGGCATGAATCACCGCACCTGGCCTTCCTTTTCAACCTCTTTAGGATCTCTGTAGAAGTAGAGATCAGGCCTGAGCTCCCATGAGTGTTCACAGGAGATGGTGCCATGCATGCACAGAACTTCCCAAACCAGCATCCATCATATCAAACCCATAAGTAAGCTCCTTTGTTGTTGCATGGGATGGCAATGTCCCCATAGCACAGAGGAGAATCTGTGTTGCACAGAGCGATGGTAGATAGATTAACATAAGTTGCCTCTGTGACAGGCTGGTGGTCATCGTTGGAATCAATAACCACCAGAAGCTGTGGCTCCCAGAAGGCTGCCTGGATCTGGTTAGTGAAGGTTCCAGGAGTGAACCGACCAGCAATTGAACTCCCAGAGATTCTTTAGCTCAGAGTTCCGAACACACATTCTTCTTTTTTTTTGAGACAGAGGCTGAAGTGCAGTGGTGAGATCTATGCTCATTACAATCTCTTAAGACTTGACTGGGGCTAGAGAATCCACCTTCAGGATGGCTCACTCACATGACTGTTAGTAGGAGGCCGCAGTTTCTTGTTGGCTCTTGGCTGAAGGCCTCAGTTCCCCACTACAAGTACCTCTCCATAGGGCTGCTTGAATGTCTTCACACCATAGCAGCTAGTGACTGATCCAAGAGACAGCAAGGCAAAAGCCACAATGTCTTTCTATACACTTGCCTTTGAAGGGACATACCATTACTGTTGCAATTTTCTAGTAGTCACACAGAGCAAATCTGGTACGAGAGGGTACTACAAAAAGGTAAACACCAGGAGGCAGGGATCACTGGAGGCCATCTTGGAGGCTGCTGTATGGCAGATGTGCCTAACAGCAATAATTTAAGCATACCCTGAGAATGACCCTATGGCCTAAGACGAATGCGTGTTCGGACGGCCCAGTGCAGTGGCTCATGCCTATAATCCCAGCACTTTGGGAGGTCAAGGCAGGTGGATCACCTGAGGTCAGGAGTTCGAGACCAGCCTGCCCAACATGGTGAAACTCCATCTCTACTAAAAATATAAAAATTGGACTAGGCGCGGTGGCTCATGCCTGTAATCCCAGCACTTTGGGAGACCAAGGCGGGCGGATCACGAGGTCAAGAGATTGAGACCATCCTGGCCAACATGGTGAAACCCTGTCTCTACTAAAAATACAAAAATTAGCCAAGCAGGGTGGTGCACACCTGTAGTCCCAACATCCTAGAGATGAAATTACTGAGAGGGCTGGGCACAGTGGCTCATGCCTGTAATCCCAGCACTTTAGGAGGCTGAGGCAGGCAGATCATTTGAGGTCAGGAGTTTGAGACCAGCCTGGCCAACATGGTGAAAACCCATCTCCACTAAAAATACCAAAATTAGCCAGGCATGATGGTGCACACCTGTAATTCCAGCTACTCAGGAGGCTGAGGAGGAGAATCACTTGCACCCAGGAGGCAGAGGTTGCAGTGAGCAGAGATTGTGCCACTGCACTCAAGCCTGGGTGACAGAATAAGACTCTGTCTCAAAAAAGAAAGAAAGAAAGAAATTACTGAGAGAGTATGTACATTTAAAGATTTGATAAATATCACAAAATTTCCCTGCAAAAAAAAGAAAAGTCATACCGATGTACACCTTCATGAATAGTGTTGTTGGAGATTTTGGATGCTCCTTTCCTCACTTTCACTCCAATTCTGATTAATGAAGAATACGTATTTAAAAAATGGTCAAATGGGAACTGACATACAGTTCTGTTAATATGCACAAGACTCTAGTACTCCTGAATTGTAGCTTACCTTAGGTCTGAGGTTACAATCGGGCATCTTCCAGTGTGACTCCAGATCTTATGACCCACACAATCATGCATTCTTGCAGATAAATCAGTAAAAACAAAATGCAATTTCCTTCTTCTTACAAGTTAAAGTCCCATATTTGATTATTTTCATTTTTTTTTTTTTTTTTTTTTTGAGACAGAGTCTCGCTCTGTCACCCGGGCTGGAGTGCAGTGGCCGGATCTCAGCTCACTGCAAGCTCCGCTTCCCGGGTTTACGCCATTCTCCTGCCTCAGCCTCCGGAGTAACTGGGACTACAGGTGCCCACCACCTCGCCTGGCTAGTTTTTTGTATTTTTTAGTAGAGACGGGGTTTCACCATGTTAGCCAGGGTGGTCTCGATCTCCTGACCTCGTGATCCGCCTGTCTCGACCTCCCAAAGTGCTGGGATTACAGGCTTGAGCCACCACACCCGGCCTGTTTTTTTTTTTTTTTTTTTTTAGACGGAGTTTTGTTCTTTTTGCCCAGGCTGGAGTGCAATGGCACGATCTCGGCTCACCACAACCTCTGCCTCCCGGGTTCAAGCGATTCTCCTGCCTCAGCCTCTTGAGTAGCTGGGATTACTGGCATGTGTCACCATGCCTGGCTAATTTTGTATTTTTTAGTAGAGACAGGGTTTCTCTATGTTGGCCAGGCTGGTCTCGAACTCCCGACCTCAGGTCATCTGCCCACCTCGGCCTCCCAACGTGCTGGGATTACAGGCATGAGCCACTGCACCGGTCTTTTTTCTTGAGATGGAGTCTCACTCTGTTGCCCAGGCTGCAGTGTAGTGGCACAGTCTCGGCTCACTGCAACCTCCACTTCCCAGGTTCAAGCAGTTCTCCTGCCTCAGCCTCCTGAGTAGCGGGGATTACAGGTGCATGTCACCACACCTGGCTAATTTTTGTATTTTTAATAGAGACAGGGTTTCACCATGCTGGTCAGGCTGGTCTCAAACTCCTGACCTCGTTATTTGCCTGCCTCGGCCTCCCGAAGTGCTGGGATTACAGACATGAGCTACTGCTCCCAGCCAGTAATTTTTCTTTCTTTTTTTTTTTTTTTTTGAGACGGAGTCTTGCTCTGTCACCCAGGCTGGAGTGCAGTGGCATGATCTCGGCTCACTGAAACCTCCGCCTCCCGGGTTCAAGGGATTCTTCTGCCTCAGCCTCCCGAGTAGCTGGGATTATCGGCATGTGCCACCACGCCCGGTTAATTTTTGTATTTTTAGTAGAGACGGGGTTTCACCATGTTGACCAGGCTGGTCTCAAATTCCTCACCTCATGATCCGCCCGCCTTGGCCTCCCAAAGTGCTGGGATTACAGGCATGAGCCACTGTGCCCAGCTAGCCCCAATTTTTATTTGGCCTGATGAGTCTGGTTTCCAAAAACAGTAGCTAAATCTCACTTTAGAAATATACCCTGTTGTTCAGACATGGTTTGAAAAAGAATTGATTGGGGACTGAAAGGGTTCATGTCTACCTCACTGTTTTTTTGTGTGTTTGTTTGTTTGAGAGGGAGTCTGGCTCTGTCGCCCAGGCTGGAGTTCAGTGGTGCAATCTTGGCTCACTGCAACTTTCGCCTCCTGGGTTCAAGTGATTCTTGTGCCTCAGCGTCCCAAGTAGCTGGGATTACAGACAAGTGCCACCATGCCCGGCTAATTTTTATATTCTTAGTAGAGATGGGGTTTCACCATGTTGGCCAGGCTGGTCTCAAAGTCTTGACTTCGGGTGATCCACCCACCTCGGCTTCCCAAAGTGCTGGGATCACAGGCATGAGCCACCACACCTGGCCTGTACTTCATTGTTGATCTGCTGGTCCACTTGGTAGATAAGGAAGTCAGGCCAGACCCCTGTTGCCAATGGTTATACATATTAAACCATATTCCTTGAAGTATATAGCTACAAAGATGGGATATTGGCTCACTGTTACATAGTTATTGATGCCAGGGTATGTTTATAAGGTATAAAGATACCATTTTACTTCCCTGATTGAAAACTTCTGATGATTCATCATTCCCCAAATCATAAAGTGCATATTTCATGATACGGCTCTTACAGCCCTTCACAATCTAATCCAAACCTACTCTTCAGCCTCTTTCCTTATTCCCACCCTACCTCTGATCTCACTCCCCTATTTCTTGAAATTTGGGTTGTTGTTGTTTTTTTTTTTTAAATAGAGATGGCATCTCGATGTGTTCTCCTGGCTGGCCTTGAACTCCTGAACTCAAGTGATCCTCCCACCTCAGCCTCTCAAAGTGCTGGGATTACAGGCATGAGCCACCATGCCCAGTCTATTTCTTGAAATTTGGTCTCCAACTATGACAAAAAACTAGCCATTGCCTAATCGGGTAAGACATGATGAATCACACTCCCCAGGCTCCTGAAGTATCTTACCAATATTGGGAATACCTGTTGACCCTGATTACTCAGACTATATCCTGCCTGGGCTGTCAGGCAGCTCAAAGTTAAATTTTTATTTTTTATTATTATAAGAGACATGGCCAGGTGTGGTGGCTCATGCCTGTAATCCCAGCACTTTGGGAAAACGAGGCAGGCAGATTGCTCGAGTCCAGGAGTTCAAGACCAGCCTGGGCAACATGATGAAACCCCCATCTTTACCAAAAAATACAAAAATTAGCTGGACGTAGTGGTGCATGCCTGTCGTTCCAGCTACTCAGGAGGCTGAGGTGGGAGGATCACCTGAGTCCGGGAAGTCAAGTCTGCAGTGAGTTATGATCATGCCACTGCACTCCAACGTGCATGACAGAGTGAGACCCTGTCTCAAAAAAAACTGAGACAGACAGGATCTGGCTGTGTTACCCAGGTTTGAGTGCAGTGGCTATTCACAGGTGCTATCATGGTGTACTACAGCCTTAGACTCCTGGACTCTAGTGATCCTCTCATGTCAGTGACCAGAATAGCTGGGACTATGGGTACATGCCACCGCACCTAGCTTTTACAATTAAATTTAGTGCCTACTCACTAAGTCTTATTACTAACTCTTAGTGGCCTAATTAACTTTTCTATTTCTTTGGACCATATTTTTGTTGTTATATTTAAGACTGCTTCTTTAAATGATAAAATAAGTGAGATATAGAAAAGAAGAAAAATATTTTGAAATGTTATTTTTAAATTTTATTTATTTATTTATTTATTTATTTATTTATTTATTTATTTATTTATTT
>NC_045449.1:32321663-32322691 GCF_002776525.5 Piliocolobus tephrosceles
TTTATTTATTTATTTATTTATTTATTTATTTATTTATTTATTTATTTTTGAGAGCGTCTCTCTCAGTCGCCCAGGCTGAAGTGCAGTGGCACAATCTGGGCTCACTGCAGCCTCTGCCTCCCGGGTTCAAGCAATTCTCCTGCCTCAGCCTCCCAAGTAGCTGGGACTACAGGGGCCTGCCACCACACCTGGCTAATTTTTGTATTTTTAGTAGAAACAGGATTTCACCATGTTGGCCAGACTGGTCTTGAACTCCTGACCTCGAGTGATCCACCTGCCTCAGCCTTCCAAAGTGCTGGAATTACAGGCATGAGCCACCACGCCCATCCTATTTTTTTTTAAAGAAATACATGCAGTTATTAAAAAAGAAAAAGTACTCAAGTGTATAAACTATACAGTCACACATTCTTCCCTCACTTTACTGCCCAGAAGCACCTAGTTAAGCTTAATATATATGCTTCCAGATTTTTCATATAAGCAGCTGATAAATCTCATACATTGCTGGTGGGAATATAAATTGGCACACTATTTTGGAACACTGGCACCATCTACTAAAACTAAATATATACATAGACACAATAGTCTCACTCCTAGGCATATATTCAGCAGAAATGTAGACATCTGTGAACTAAAAAAATATATAAAAGTAATGTTCATATAAGCATGATTTCATAGTAGCCCCAAAGTGGAAATAAATAAATTGTGGTATATTCAACTTGAATATATCTCATAAACACTAATGACCAGAGAAGCCAAACAAAAGAAAATATGCTGTATGATTACATTTCTGTAAAGTTCAAAACAATCCATAATGGTAGAAATCAGCAGGTAGTTACCTTTGGGGAGATGGCTGTGACTAGGAGGATGTATAAGAAGGCATTTGGGCTATTAATGGGTGTGATTGTTTTGTGATGATTTATTGAGCTGAACACTGATGCAGTAAAAAGATACTGATCTCATTTTTTTTTTTTTTTTTTTTTTTTGAGGTGGAGTCTCGCTCTGTCGCCCAGGCTGGAGTGCAGTGGCCG
>NC_045449.1:32322791-32327948 GCF_002776525.5 Piliocolobus tephrosceles
TTGAGGTGGAGTCTCGCTCTGTCGCCCAGGCTGGAGTGCAGTGGCCGGATCTCAGCTCACTGCAAGCTCCGCCTCCCGGGTTTACGCCATTCTGCCATTCTCCTGCCTCAGCCTCCCAAGTAGCTGGGACTATAGGCGCCCGCCATCTCGCCCGGCTAGTTTTTTTGTACTTTTTAGTAGAGACGGGGTTTCACCGTGTTAGCCAGGATAGTCTCGATCTGCTGACCTCGTGATCCACCCGTCTCGGCCTCCCAAAAATCTCATTATTTTTAATGGCTCCAGAGTCTTCCATTGGATGGATGTTTACTAATTTAGTTAACCATCTCTCTATTGATTGCACATTTACGTTAGGTTTTTAGGTTGTTATTCCTATAATGCTGTCATGAACAACCTTGTATAACTTCTTCTATTTTTATGAATGTATCTGTAAGATATATTTCTAAATAGAGAAACTGATGCTTTACAAGAAATACATGCTGTAAATGTTGTTAGATATTATCATAAAACCCTGCAAAAAAAAAAAAACTGTAACAATTTGTATTTTCACACAGGACATGGTTGCCTGATTTCCATAATCTGAAAATTTACTGAGTAGTGTTGGTCTTTTACATTGCTGCCTTTAGTAGGTGAAAGCATTTTCTCACTACTGCATTCACTCTGGGTTTTTTCTTTCTCTTTTCTTTCTTTCTTTCTCTTTTCTTTCTGTCTTTTCCTCTCTTCCTCACTCCCTCCCTCCTTGATTTCTCTCTCTCTGTTTCTCTTTTTCTTTTTTTCTTTGACAAGTTCTTGCTCTGTCGCCCAGGCTGGAGTGCAGTGGTGCGATCATAGCTCATTGTAACCTCTAACACCTGGGCTCAAGTGATCCTCCTGCCTCAGCCTCCTCAATAGCCAGAACGACAGGCACTCGCCACTGTGCCTGGCTTCTCATTCGTATTTTTAAATTATTGGTGAATTGAAATTTTTTTTTTTTTTTTTTGAGACAGAGTCTTGCTCTGTCACCCAGGCTGGGGTGCGGTGGCGTGATCTCGGCTCACTTCAAGCTCCCTCTCCTGAATTCACGCCATTCTCCTGCCTCAGCCTCCTGAGTAGCTGGGACTACAGGCGCCCACCACCATGCCTGGCTAATTTTTATGTATTTGTAGTAGAGACGGGGTTTCATCGTGTTGGCCAGGATGGTGTCTATCTTCTGACCTCGTGATCCACCTGCCTGGGCCTCCCAAAGTGCTGGGATTACAGGCTTGAGCCACCGCGCCTGGCTGAATTGAAAATGTTTAATGTTATTAGCTGTTTGTTATTTGTTATGGGTTTCTTATTTATGTTGTTCTCCTTTTTTCCCCTCTAGGGAATGGTTTGCTTCTAATATATATTGAGAATACTAATCCTGGCCAGGCGCGGTGGCTCATGCCTGTAATCCCACCACTTTGGGAGGCCGAGGTGGGAGGATCGCTTGAGCTCAGAAGTTTGAGACCAGCCTGGGCAACACAGTGAGCCCTGTCTCTACCAAAAAATTTAAAAATTAGCCAAGTGTGGTAATTTTTACTGGAAATTAAATTAATTACTGGAATTCCAGTAAATAAATTCCTGGAAATTCCTCACTGGGGCCCGGGAGGTCAAAGCTGCAGTGAGCACTCCAGCCTGGGCGACAGTGAGACCCTGTCTCCAAAAAAAACAAACAAAAAAAAAAAGAGAGAGAGAATACCAATCCTTTTTAAAGTGGTACAAAATATGTTTTCTGGGTATCATTTGGAATTTGTCTTCATTATGGGTAGTTTTTGACCTAAGAAAAAGTAGTTTAAATTTCTATGTGTTCTGTTTTAGGCTTTCGATGTTTTCTAATATCTTCTTAAGACTGGAAGGCCAGTAAGCAAGTTTTTCAGAATTTGTCCCATGCTGACATTTTGTGTCAGGTTTTTCTTGGAACACGGTGTACCCTTTGCATGTTCCAAGGGAGGAGATCAAGGTAATATCAGACAATTCCTGCCCACACATCCCGGGCTGGCCTCTCAAACACTGGACTGGGACAGATAAGACAAGTGGTCTAGCTCCTCAAGGCTTTTATGAATGGCTCTTTGATACTGGCCTCTGAAGCCTTTGAAATGGGTCAAGGCAGAACATTTACTTTTTATCCAAGAGTTGCATTATATGCTACAAGAGAAATCACAGCTTATTCACTACTCAGTTACATTTTCAAATTGAGGTTATTAGATGTTATCACCCCAATGATCCTGTGCCAGTTATTTTTTAAAGTCATAACATTTGAAATGTAACAGTATGTTCCCTTTCCCTTATGGTTTAAGAGAAAATGATGTTCATAAAATGGATCACCCCTCCTTTACTCCCAAAGAAGCATTAGAGTCTCTAGATTTCCCCTTTCCCAATTCTCCTTTTGCAGGGTTCTAGCTGGAAGGGTCTCACTCACGTACCAGCTCAGTCTCAGGGCTCTCCTTTTGACAAGTGTAGCTCTAGCCATCTTCCACTAGAGCCACTGTGGTTCCTCCAGCTCCTCCCAGGATGTTCCAACCTAATTCTGTACTTTTCCTGACTTTTAGAAGGTCCCATAAAAATGTTCCAGCCTCAAAAAAAAAAAAAAAAGTTAAGACTGGGCAGGGTGACTCACACCTGTAATCCCAGCACTTTAGGAGGCCAAAGCGGGCAGATCACATGAGGCCAGGAGTTCGAGACCAGCCTGGCCATCATGGTGAAACCCTGTCTCTACTGAAAATACAAAAATTAGCCAGGCATAGTGCAATCCCAGCTACTCAGGAGGCTGAGACACATGAATCACTTGAACCCAGGAGGCGGAGGTTGCAGTGAGCTGAGATTGAGCCACTGCACTGCATGTGCCACCATGCCTGGGTAATTGTTTAATTTTTTTTTTTTTTTTGGAGGCAAGGCCTGACTATGTTGCCTAGGCTCATCTCGAATTCCTGGCCTCAAGCAATCCTCCCTACTCAGCCCTTCAGTCTCTGGAATTACAAACATGAGCCACAATGCCTGGCTAAAATGAATATATTTTATCATATACAAATTACATCTTAATGAAGATGATTTTTTTTTTTTTAGTTGGAGTCTTACTCTGTCGCCCAAGCTGGAGTGCAGTGGCACAATCTCACCTCACTGCAACCTCCGCCTCCTGGTTTCAAGCGATTCTCCTGTCTCAGCCTCCTGAGAAGCCGGAATTACAGGCGGCCATCACCATGCCTGGCTAATTTTTGTATTTTTCGTAGAGATGGAGGTTTCACCATGTTGGCCAGGGTGATCTCGAACTCCTGACCACAGGTGACCTGCCCGCCTTGGCCTCCCAAAGTGCTGGGATTACAGGCATGAGCCACCGCGCCCAGCCAATGAAGCTGAATTTTTTAAATGCTGGAACCAAACTACCTCACTTTTTCTTTATTTTTCAGACACTGTTAAGCTGTTAAGGTTGAACTGTGTCCCCCAAATGATATGTTGAAATCCTATCCCAACTATCTCAGAATGTGACCTTACTTAGAAACAGGGTGGTTGCAGGTACAATCAAGTCAAGATGAGGTCATACTGGATTAACATGGGCCCTAATCCAGAGACTGTTGAAATAAGAAGAGGAAATTTGGACACAGAGACACAGACACATGGGAAGAACACTATGTAGTTTTTTTGTTGTTGTTTTTTTTTTTTGAGACCGAGTCTCACTCTGTCACCCAAGCTGGAGTGCAGTGGTGTGATCTCAGCTCACTGCAACCTCCGCCTCCCAGGTTCAAGTGATTCTCCTGTCTTGCCCTACCTAGTAGCTGGGACTACAGGTGCGTGCCACCATGCCTGACTGATTTTTTTTACTTTTAGGAGAGACAGGGTTTCACCGTGTTAACTAGGATGGTCTCGATCTCCTGACCTCATCATCCGCCCATCTCGGCCTCCCAAAGTGCTGGGATTAGAGGAGTAAGCCACCGTGCCCAGCCGAAGAACGCTAAAGGAGGCAGAGACTGGAGTCATGCGTCCACAAAACAATACCAAAGATTGCCAACAACTACCAAAAACTGGGAAGAATCAAGGAGGGATTTTACTGCTCTCTCAGCTCTCCACCAAATGAGGATACAATGAGGCAACTGCTGTCTGCAAACCAGGAAGAGTGCCCTCCCCAGACCCCAGATTTGCTGGCATCTTAATCCTGGACTTCCCAGCCTCCGAAACTGTGGGAAATAAATGTTGTTTAAGTCAAAAAGAAAAAAAAAAGTAAAGTAAGTTTCTTCCCCTAGGACCTTCAGAGAGAGCATGACCCCTCAATTTTGGACTTCTAGCCTCCAGAACTGTGAGGGAACAAATGTCTGATGTTTAAAGACACCCAGGACCAGGCCTGGTGGTTCATGCCTGTAATCCCAGCACTTTGGGAGGCCAAGATGGGAGAAATTGCTTGAGGCTAGGTGTTCAAGACCAACCTGGGCAACATAAGCAGACCTTGTCTCCATAAAAACAAGCAAAAAAAAAAAAAATTAGAGGCTGAGGCGGCTGGGTCGCTTGAGGTCAGGAATTCGAGACCAGCCTGGCCACCATGGCAAAACCCCGTCTCTACCAAAAAAATACAAGAATTAGCCAGGCAAGGTGGTTTGCGCCTATAGTCCCAGCTACTCAGATGGCTGAGGCAGGAGAATCACTTGAACCCAGGAGGTGTAGGTTGCAGTGAGCGAAGATCCCGCCACTGCACTCCAGCCTGGGTGATAGAGCTAGACTGTCTCAAAAAAAGTAAAAAATAATAATAATTTAAAAATTAGCAGGGCATGGTGGTACATGCCTGTAATCCCAGCTTCTCAGGAGGCTGAGGTGGGAGGATTGCTTGAGGCCGGGAGGTGGAGGCTGCAGTGAGCTGTGATCACAGCAGTGCACTCCAGTCTGGGTGACACTGTGAGACTGTTTCCCAAAAAAACAAAAAACAAAAAGTGTAAAGACACTTTGAGGGAGGGAGAGAGAAGAAAAAAAAAGACATCCAGTTTGTGATAATTTGCTACAGAGCCTAGGAATCTAACACAGACACTTAGAATTGCTTTCATAAGCCAGGCGTGGTGGCTCATGCCTGTAATCCCAGCACTTTGGGAGGCTGAGGCGGGCAGATCACGAGATCAGGAGATCAAGACTGTCCTGGCTAATACAGTGAAACCCTGTCTCTACTAAAAATACAAAAAA
>NC_045449.1:32328048-32339163 GCF_002776525.5 Piliocolobus tephrosceles
CCCCACTGCACTCCAGCCTGGGTGACAGAGCGAGACTCCGTCTCAAAAAAAAAAAAGGAATTATTTTCATAATATGCTTTTGCCCTATGGAGATGTTTTATAGTCAGATATTAAGTCAATGAGCTTGAGATCTGAAAAACTTCCTCTTCACCTTGTACCTCCTTGGTGGAGTTCTCAGAGAACTCGCCTTCTAGTGAGCCCGCATCCAGCCTGCTCTCACACAGATGCTGTCTGGCTCCCATTGAGGGGCTCCAATGCCTGTGGGTTCTTTCAGATGCCCAGCTTCACAAACCCCCTTACACAGGCTGCTCGTAGCATGTGTCTTTCTCTGCGTGTGGAATGGGCTATAATATTTCAAATATTAATGTGCATTTCCTTACCCTCTAGATCATCATCACATTTTTTGTTGTTGTTGTTTCTTCCAGAAGATATTCCACCAACCTAAAGTTAATTCTGAATCTCCCCTTGCTTTGAGAAAACAACGGTGGAGGGTGGGGACATCACTGTGGAATGTCAGAAATGAAAGTCAGTAAATTTTGGTTTGTAAGTTCAAAAGCGGTTTATGTCTCATAAAGCAAAAATATTAAGAAAGAAGATAAAATCAGTCACCAGAGATGACCAGATAGGTAGAGACTGAGAATGTCACAACCTCTGCTCACTCTTACAACCACCCTGGTAGCATTTTTCACCCCCTTCCCAGGAGTATTAACTCCAAAAGGAAGAAAGATCAAGTAGAAAGAAATGTGAACTAAGGTATTTTAAACATGAATTGAGATATAATTGAATTTGATTTAGTTTGCCTTAGATTAACAAGATTGTTTTCTGCTTCAGGCAGGATGGGGACTCAAGGTCATAAATTAAGACTGAATCATAGGAAAGTTCTATTTGGCTGGGCATGGTGGCTCATGTCTGTAATCCTAGAACTTTGGGAGACCAAGAAAGGAGGATCATTTGAGGCCAGAAGTTCAAGACCAGCCTGGGCAATATAGTGAGACCTCTGACTCTACCAAAAAATATAAAAATTAGCCAGACATGGTGGCACATACCTGTGGTCCCAGCTGCTCAGGAGGCTGAGGTGGGGGGATCAATTGAGCCCAGGAGGTTAAGGATGCAGTGAACTTTGATCATGCCACTGTACAATCTGGGTGACAGAGAGAGACCCTCATTTTCAAAAAACCCAATTAACTAAATTAAATATAACCTATCTTTTCTTTCTTTCTTTCTTTCTTTCTTTCTTTCTTTCTTTCTTTCTTTCTTTCTTTCTTTCTTTCTTTCTTTCTTTCTTTTCTTTCTTTCTTTCTTTCTTTTTTTGAGACAGATCTTGCTGTGTCACCCAGCCTGTAATGCAGTTGGCGCCAGCTCAGGTCACTGTGTCCTTGACCTTCTGGACTCAAGTGATCCTCCCACCTCAGCCTCCCAAGCAGCTGGGACCTCAGGCCCACACCACCACACCCTGCTAATTTTTAAATTTTTTTTGTAGAGATGGGGGTCTCATTATGTTGCCCAGGCTGGTCTTGAACTCCTGGGCTTAAATGATCCTCTCTTGGCCTCCCAAAGCACTGAGATTACAGGTGTGAGCCATTGTTCCTGATTAAAAAGTTCTATTTTCTATATATCTGCACTTGGAGGATCCTGTGGGTGAGCATCTGTGCACGACCAGTTCTTTCACTTGCCTCGCCCTAGCCCCAGCCGTGCTCTTCATTTGCTGCTTTCAGAGGGTATCTTTCAACATTTTCCTGAACTTGGACCTTCTCTGAGGGAGATCCAGCAGTTTCTGAAGTCACTAACTGCTTGTTTACAAAATCCTTTCGGGTCCCAGACATCCTCCCTATTTCTTAAGAATATTTTTGGCCGGACACGGTAGCTCACGCCTATAATTCCAGCACTTTGGGAAGCTGAGGTGTGTGGATCACCTGAGGTCAGGAGTTCAAGACCAGCCTGGCCAACATGGTGACCCCATCTCTACTAAAAATACAAAAATCAGTTGGTGTGGTGGCACGTGCCTGTAATCCCAGCTGCTCGGGAGGCTGGGGCAGGATAATCGCTTGAACCTGGTAGGTGGAGGTTGCAGTGAGCCGAGACGGTGCCATTGCACTGGGCGAAAGAGTGAGACTCCATCTCAAAAAAAGAAAAAAGAAAAATTTTCAGGACTGTTACAGCTGAGAAAAGGTTTTTTCATGTGTCCTTTAGACTTACATGATCACAGCCTTTCTTCATGACAGGCCCCTTTCTTTTCTCCCTCGCATCGTGATAAACCCCTATTCTACCCTCTTTCAAATTTGTATTAAAAGTCGCACATGAGCCCAGATGACATCTGATTCTCTGTAGCTAACAGAGGGCTGGCAACAGAAATCTCTCTTATATCCTGGCAATATGTAATATACTACCTTTCTCGTCTAGTAATGAGAGTCCTTAAAAGGTCTAGTTTCTTCATAAAGGATGCACCCTCTCTGAAACTAGACATCAACCTTATAACTTTGAATCATTCTCTAGTTAGGCAAAAGCATATCTTGCAAAATAATTTTATACTTTCAATTTTGAAAATGCCACCTAGTGGACAGAACTAGTAAGGTTTTCATGATAACAACCAGTCATGGGATAATCACTAGAGTGAGCCCAGGGGTTTAACAAACCCTCCAGCTGGGTCCACTTCAGCACGCAAACCAGACAAATGGCCTGTGATGACTTTTCTTTTTCTTTTTTTCTTTCTTTTTTTTTTTTTTTTTTTTGAGATGGAGTTTTGCTCCCGTTGCCCAGGCTGGAGTGCAATGGCACGATCTCGGCTCACCACAACCTCTGCCTCCTGGGTTCAAGCAGTTCTCCAGCTTCAGCCTCCAGAGTAGCTGGGATTACAGGCATGCACCACCACACCTGGCTAATTTTGTATTTTTAGTATCAATGGGGTTTCTCCATGTTGGTCAGGCTGGTCTTGAACTCCCGACCTCAGGTAATCCACCCGCCTTGGCCTCCCAAAGTGCTGGGATTACAGGCATGAGCCACCGCATCCTGCCCTGTGAAGACTTTTCTTGTGTGTTTTCTGCTTCCCTCCAAATTAATCATGACATAATAATTAAAAAGAAAATATTGGGGGGCAGGAATGGTGGCTCACACCTGTAATCCCAGCACTTTGGGAGGCTGAGGTGGGTGGATCACTTGAGGTCAGGAGTTCAAGACCAATCTGGCCAACATGGTGAAACGCCATCTCTACTGAAAATACAAAAATCAGCTGGGCAAGGTGGTTCATGCCTGTAATTTCAGCTACTCAGGAGGCTGAGGCAGAAGGATCACTTGAACCAGGGAGGAGGAGGTTGCAGTGAACTGAGATTGTGCCACTATACTCTATCTAGCCTGGGCAACAGCAAGACTCCGTCTGAAAAAAAACAAAATAATTAACATCAAGAAGAAAATGTTGGTTGTTCCAATTCATGTTGTTATGACGTCCAAGTTGCTAGCTATTGTAATGGCAAAATATTTGGGGAAAGTATATGGAACAAAGGTTCATGTGCTGGGCAGTGATGGGAAGTTAGTAATTAGTATGTCCACTCTCCAACTGCATAGAATAGTTTACACTCAGCAGGAAAATCACTAAACTAAAATTCCAAACATAATATGAGAATTCAATAGGTACTTTATTGTTTGAAAAAAACATATAAATCATGACTGTTTCTCCCCACCCCTAAGAGTAGTAATTGAAAACTCTGGAAATCTTTTAAACAAAGATAAGACACATTCCTTTGTTTCAAATATAGAGTACTTGCAGATAAGATCCCTGAAATCTTCTTTTGAGAAATGTCAGGGCAAAACTGAGATCCAGTTTCTGAGTTTAGACGGAAAATTACTGAAACTTTTGAGAGTACTTGGAACTTCAAATTATCTGTGACTCCACCTTTACTGAGTCACACAGCAGCCCATTACAGCCTTTTTCTGTTTCTTCCTTTGTGTTGCTCCATCCTAGGTTTGGGAAATAGTGCATTTCCTCCTCTCTGCCCACTAGCAATTTCACATTTCAATTTCAGCTAGAGGAAGGGACACAAATAAATACCTATTAGAAATTATGGGGTGGAATAATTTTTTGGATGAGAAAGTTTCAAAAATCATGAGAGGGACCTATGACAGACCCCCTAGGGTCTTATATAATGTCCCCTCCACATTTCTCTGCTTTAAGACACAGCTGTGCTGAATAGTTCCATGCAAGTTCAGATGCACCTAGCACTGATGGTGCTCATGAGTACACGTGTGCATCTTGTTCAATGCCCAGGACATTCTTCAGTGCCACAGGAGCCTGCTAGACCCATGGACAAGTGCAGTCCAAGGCAGAGGGGGATGGGAATAAGTGATGATCCAGCCTCCGTTCCTTCAGAACAATCATTCTAGGAGGCCCTGGCTGACTGAAGTCCCTGATCTCCACAGTCGCAACCTGGATAATTATTTTTATATGATCTTTTACTCTTCTATTTCACTATCCTCCATCTCTCCTGTGATCACTTTCCAAATAAACTACCTTAATTCAATTCCTTGTCTCAGCCTCCGCTTTCAAGGGAACCTAATCCATGTTCACTAGGAGACAAGCGAGAAAGTATTCTGAAGTTCATTTTTGCTCTTAGTAAGTTAAGAAGAGTATACTTATTCTGAGCCAGGTGCAGTGGCTCATGCCTGTAATCCCAGCACTTTGGGAGGCCGAGGTAGGCAGATCACTTGAGGTCGCGAGTTTGAAACCAGCTTGGCCAACATGGTGAAAACCTGTCTCTACTAAAAATACAAAAATTAGCTGGGCGTGGTGGTGGGTACCTGTCATCCCAGCTACTCAGGAGGCTGAGCCGGAAGAATTGCTTACACTTGGGAGGAGGAGGTTGCAGTGAACTGAGATCATACTACTGCACTCCAGTCTGGGCAGTAGAGTGAGATTCCATCTCAAAAAAAGTAAAAAGAAAAGTATACTTATTCACTTCCAATGTTTTATTTGGTTAAGTGGGGTGACATCTATTCCCATTTTTCATCTCTCTATGTTATTATGCTATTGCACACTGTCCTTCTTTCTGTTTCTCAAACAAACCAGCCTATTCCTGTCTTAGGGTATGTGGAGGAGTTGTTCCTTCTGCCTGGAACACTTTCCTTCTGTGGCTTCACGTGACTGGCAGCATCTTGTCATTCAAATCTTAATTCAATTGTCACTTTCTCAAAGAAAACATCCTTGACCACCAAAAGTAGCCGCCATACACAGACTCCCAACACCCTACCATATCACTTTGATTTATTTTCTTCATAGCTGGTATAAATTTATCTGGTTAATTTGTTCAATTGTTTATTGGTCACCTATTTCCGCCTCAAAACCTAAGATCCAAATACAAGTAGGTACTCAACATACATTTGCTGATCAATAAGTCTCCTGGGCCAGGCATGGTGGCTCATGCCTGTAACCCCAGCACTTTGGGAGGCCAAGTGGGCAGATTGCTTCAGCCCAGGAGTTTGAGACCAGCCTGGACAACATGGCAAAACCCTATCTCTACAAAAAATAAAAATTAAAAAATAATCTGGGGATGGTGGCATATGCCTTTGGTTCCAGCTACTGGGGAGGGAGAGGTAAGAGGATCTCTTGAGCCCAGGAGGCAGAGGTTGCTGTAAGTCAAGATTGTACCACTACACTCCACCCTGGATTATACAGCGAGACTGTGTCTCAAAAAATAATAATAATAAACCCAATAAATATCCTTTTGCCTGTAAAGAATTGAAAATGTTTTCTTGGACTTGAGTGCAAAAATAAATACGAGTTTTTAACAGAGACTGCTCAGCTCACCAGCGTCTGGGAAAGGGCCTCTACCTCTACATATATCAAAGGGTTGAAATAGAGCATTCCAAAGAATGATCTAAGTAGAAACGTCTGAAGGAAAATCTCTATGAACATTCCATTTGCCTTATGAGGAGCTTAGAATTTAGCTCCCCACTGAAGAATTTGTTTCACCTTCAGTACTTGGTTAGGCTTGCATTACCTTACTCCAACGGCTTCTTTACCTCTTTGGCAAGGTCTAAATTTGTCATAGATGTGGAATTTTTTGTTTTGTTTTTACAGAGTCTAGGTTTGCCACATATTGGAGGAGTACAAGCAAGACAGAGTAGAGTTGGGGCTTGGCTTCAGCGCACCCCCCACCACAGCATTCCCATTGAGATGCTCACACGACTACGTCACTGCTAATAGTCCTTTTACTTAAAGAATTCCAGGAACTGGCCTTGGAGATAATCAAGGTCGCAGAGTGTTCCCCCTCAGGAAGGAATGCTGAACAACTGATTTACAGCCTGGTTGCCCTGGCCAGACCACCAGGTGGCCCATTACTGAAGAAAACCATCACAATCAGCTACGCTGACCTGCATACCCTACCCCTCACGTGTTTTGTCCAGCCCAGCCTGCATACCCTACTCTTGATGTCAATTCCCATGCTTTGCCTACCAAAAAAGCCCTACCAGCTCTTCAGGGAATTCTTTCTCTTGTGCTGCCTCCCTTATGTCTCAGCACAAGCTCCAATGAAGCCTTGTCTGGGAAAACTCTTTTGGCCTCATGTCAATTTCTTTTGCATTGAGAGCCCAAGAACCCATGGTCAGTAACATAAGGAGACATGACGACTAAATGCAATGTGGGATCCTGGATTGGATCCCGGAACAGAAAAAGGATATTAGTAAAAAAAACTGATAAGATCTAAATAAAGATTGTCATTTCTTTAAAAAAAGAAGAAAGTAACTATGAAAAAATAGAATAGATGTAAGACTAAGGTAGGCCATTCCCAGAATCCAGCTTTGAAAGACTTTGCCACCTTATCACAGAATCAAAAGTGCTTCCCAGCCCAGGCGTGGAGGCTCACACCTGTAATCCCAGCATTTTGGGAGGCCAAAGTGGGCGGATCACCTGAGGTCAGGAGTTCAAGACCAGACTGGCCAATATGGCAAAACCCTGTCTCTACTAAAAATACAAAAAATTAGCCGGGCGTGGTGGCGGACGCCTATAATCCCAGTTACTCAGGTGGCTGAGGCAGGAGGATTGCTTGCACCCGGGAGGCAAAGGCTGCAATGAGCCGAGATTGCCCCATTGCACTCTAGCCTGGGTGACAAGAGTGAGACTCTGTCACAGACACACACACACACACACACACACACACACGCACACACGCACACACACACACACACACAAAACTGCTTCCCAGAGTTGAGAAACTGTCCCTGCATGAGGAAGAGGATACATGACTTTAAAGAAGTTTCCTACCCACCATCTTTTCTCTTCTCCCCTCCCTCTTTCCCTACTCTTCTCTCTCCCTCTCAAATATATTTTGAATATGTTATATGAGTTATAAAACTCAGAAAGTACAAAAATATATGTGTAGTTCAGATTAATACTAAGTGTGATAGGCTGAATAATGATCCTCCCTAAAATAAAACATTTATATCCTAATCCCTGGAATCTGTGAATGTTATCTTAAGTGGGGAAAAAAAAGAACTTACAGATGTTACTAAGTTAAATATCTTGAGATGGGCATATTATCTTGGATTATCTAGGGCGCTCCTAAATAAAATCACATGTATCTTTATAAGAGGAAAGCAGAAGGATATTTAACACAGACAGAAGAGGAGAAGGCAATGTGACCATGGAGGTGGAGACTGGAGGGATGTGGCCACAAGCCAAGGTGGGCTAGCATCCACAAGAAGCTAGCAGAGGCCATTTGACTATGAAGTGTTTAGCTAAGGTTTTTTAGTTTATTCCACTTGATGTTGATTGCATTCTTGAATGTATTGTGCCTTCTTCAAATTCGAGAAGTTTTCAGCCGTTATTTCTTCAAATATTATTTCCACCCTTTTCTCTCTCGCCTCTCCTTCTGGAACTCTTATTGTTTGTATTTTGGTACACTTGCATGTTTCCTACAATTCTCTAAGGCCTTTATTCTTATTTTCTTGCTGTCCCCCAGATTGGCTGTCAGTGGACTTGTCTTGAGATTTGCTGAAGATAAATCTCAGATAGGATCTTGCTCTGTCACTCAGGATGAGTGCAGTGGCACAATCATGGTCCACTGCAGCCTCGAACTCCTGGGTTTGAGTGATCCTCCTAGCTCAGCCTCCACCTCAGCCACCATGCCCGGCTAATTTTTATTTCTTTTTTAGAGATGGGGTCTCTATATTGTCCAGGCTGATCTTGAACTCCTGGGCTCAAGTGATCCTCCTGCCTCGGTCTCCCAAAGTGCTGGGATTACAGGTGTGAGCTACCGCACCAAGCTGCTTTTGTGTGTTCGTTTTCAAGATGAGGTCTCACTCTGTCTCCCAGGCTGGAGTGCAGTGGCACAATCATAGCTCACTGCAGCTTCAAACCCGTGGGTTCAAGTGATCCTCCTGCCTCAGCCTCCTGAGAGCTAGGACTACAGGCATATGCTACCATGCATGGCTCATTTTTAAAGTTTTTGTAGAGATGGGGGTCTCACTATGTTCCCCAGGCTGGTCTTAAACTCCTGACCTTTAGCAGTCCTCCCTCCTCAGTCTCCCAAAGCACTGAGATTACAGGTGTGAGCCACTGCACCCAGTCCCAGGTTTGGTCATTCTTGGTCAGTTCGAATCCACCGCTGAGCACCTCTAGGTAATTTTTCATTTCAATTCTTACACGTTTCAACTCCAAAATTTCTATTGTGAGCTAATTTATATCCTTTATTGATATCGTCTATTGGCGAGATGTTTGTCATACTCTCCTTTAGTTCTTTTTTTTTTTTTTTGAGATGGAGTTTCACTCTTGTTGCCCAGGCTGGAGTGCAATGGTGTGATCTCAGCTCACCATAACCTCTGCCTCCTGGGTTCAAGCGATTCTCCTGCCTCAGCCTCCTGAGTAGCTGGGATTACAGGCATGTACCACCACACCCAGCTAATTTTGTATTTTTAGTAGAGACGGGGTTTCTCCCTGTTGGTCAGGCTGGTTTTGAACTCCCAACCTCAGGTGATCCACTGGCCTCAGCCTCCCAAAATACTGGGATTACAGGCGTGAGCCCTTGTGTCCAGCCCTCTCCTTTAGTTCTTTAGACTCACTTTCCTTTAGTTCTTTGAACATATTTATAATAGCTGATTTAAAGTCTTTGTCTGCTAAGGTCAAAATCTGGATGCACCCAGGGACATTTTATTTTTATTTTTATTTTCCTTATTTTTTTTTTTGGAGATGAAGTCTCGCTCTTGTCACTCAGGCTGGAGTGCAATGGCGTGATCTAGGCTCACTGCAACCTCCGCCTCCTGGGTTCAAGCGATTCTCCTGCTTCAGCGTCCTGAGTAGCTGGGATTACAGGTGTCTGCGACCACGCCCGGCTAATTTTTGTATTTTTAGTAGAGACGGGGTTTCACCATGTTGGCCAGTCTGGTCTCGAACTCCTGACCTCAGGTGATCTGCCCGCCTCAGCCTCCCAAAGTGCTGGGATTACAGGCATGAGCCACCATGCCCGGCCGACATTTTCTGTTTTCTGCCTTTTGTTTTGCATATGTGGCATACCTTCCAGAGGTGGTGGTGGTGGTTGTTTTTTTGTTGTTGTTGCTGCTTCTTTGGTGACTTTCTTCGAATAATTCTGTAGATTCTGTATTCTCTGCATTGTGTGGCAATTGAGTTCTCTGCTAGCTTAAAAAAAAATTATAAGCCAGAATTCCTAGGTGTGATCCCTGGGTCAATATAATTTAGTGATCAACTAATGATCAGTCAGAATTCCTTTAATGCTTTGTCTTTCTATCCTCTCTTCTTTGCCAAGGGAATCTGTGTGAGAAGGCATGCCTTCATACTTCAGGCAGTTTACAAGACAGCCTTAGCTTTCGTTTTCTGCTTGCTAGGAGCCTTAAGGTCAGCAAGAAGCGAGTGACTGGAAACTTCTTCATTCCCATCTCTCTCCTGGGTAAGTGCACAGTTTTGTGCATGCATACAGCCTTTTAGATCCCCTGGAATATGCTGGAAATTTTCAAAGTTCCCTATGTCTAGTTCCCTATATTATCTAATTCTCCATGATGTACTTTTAGATTCCCAACCTGTCTCTTGCTTACCCCAACTGAAAGTGCAGTCTTAGTCAGCCTCAACATTGCTAGCAGATGGCTCTTGTTTTGTTAATGCCTTGGGAGTCGGGCATTTTTTCTGATGAGCTGAGTTCTAAGTCATCAAGTAATGACAACTCCCTAGGAATAGAGATTTTCCAGAAAGCTGCAATTTTGAACTAAATATTGGCTGTACTCGGGAGATCTTTCTTTTAACTGAGCTCCACAAGAGGTCAGCCCTTGCCATTGGCTGTGAGACTGCTGCTCACAGCTACCTCTACCGAGCTGAGGAGGGAGGGTGGATGGGAATAGCATCCCAGCCACAAGTTAAAATATCACAGATCACACTGTCTTATCAAAGTTTAATAGCTTCTCTTTCTAGAGTTCTGAAATGGTTGGTCTTAGTGGTTTTGCAGGATTTTTCATTGTTTTTGTGGGAGAGCAAGTTCACCAAAGGTGAACTATTCTGGAAGTTAATCTCTAAGCAAGTTCATTCTTTTTTTTTTTTTTTTTTTTTTTTTTTTAATGAGAAGGAATCTCACTCTACTACCCAGGCTGGAGTGCAGTGGCGCGATCTCAGCTCACCGCAACCTCCCCCTCTCGGGTTCAACCAATTCTCCTGTCTCAGCCTCCTGAGTAGCTGGGACTTACAGGTGCCCGCCACCACGCCTGGCTAACTTTTGTATTTTTTAGTACAGACAGGGTTACACCATATTGGTCAGGCTGGTATCAAACTCCTGACCTCAGATGATCCACCCGCCTCGGCCTCCCAAAGTGCTGGGATTACAGACGTGAGCTACCGCGCCCGGCAGGGCAAGCTTAATCTTTTTTTTTTTTTTTTTTTTTGAGATGAAGTTTCGCATTGTCGCCCGGGCTGGAGTGCAGTGGCATGATCTCGGCTCATTGCAAGCTCCGCCTACCGGGTTCACGCAGTTCTCCTGCCTCCGCCTCCCAAGTAGCTGGGACAACAGGCGCCCGCCACCATGCCCGGCTAATTATTTTGTATTTTTAGTAGAGACGGGGTTTCACCGTGTTAGCCAGGATGGTGTCTATCTTCTGACCTCGTGATCCGCCCGTCTCGGCCTCCCAAAGTGC
>NC_045449.1:32339263-32365466 GCF_002776525.5 Piliocolobus tephrosceles
TTTTTTTTTTTTTTTGAGACAGAGTCTCTCTCTGTCTCCCAGGCTGGGGTGCAGTGGCGCGATCTCGGCCCACTGCCAGCTCCACCTCCCGGGTTCACACCATTTTCCTGCCTCAGCCTCCGGAGTAGCTGGGACTACAGGCTCCCGCCACCTGGCCCGGCTAGTTTTTTGTATTTTTTTAGTAGAGACAGGGTTTCACTGTGTTAGCCAGGATGGTCTCGATCTCCTGACCTCGTGATCCGCCCGTCTCAGCCTCCCAAAGTGCTAGGGTTACAGGCTTGAGCCACCGCGCCCGGCCTAGAACGGTAGATTCTTGGGCACCCCCTAGACCTAATGGAGCTGAATCTGCATTTGATAGGATCCTCCAGATGATTCCAGGATCCCCAGATGGTTCATGTGCATGTTAAGGTTTGAGAAGCTCTGCTCTAAATAACAATCTCTTCTCAGGGATGTTCCTCATTTTTCCCTCTCTTTTACTTTTTCCACTGTTTTGAATTTTTCCTGTCAGCATTTTATTTTTTTATTTTTATTTTTTTGAGATGGAGATTTGCTCTTGTTGCCCAGGCTGGATGGAGTGCAGTGGCGTGATCTTGGCTCACTGCAACCTTCATCTACTGGGTTCAAGCGATTCTCCTGTCTCAGCCTCCCAAGTAGCTGGAATTATAGGCATGTGCCACCACACCTGGCTAATTTTTTGTATTTTTTGTGGAGACGGGGGTTTTGTCATGTTGGCCAGGCTAGTCTTGAACTCCTGACCTCAGGTGATCCACCTGCCTCGGCCTCCCAAAGTGTTGAGGTTACAAGCGTGAGCCACTGAGCCTGGCCCCTGTCAGCATTTTAAAAATGAGTATATCTCTTTAATAATAAAAAATCATTATTCTGGGTGGGCGCAGTGGCTCACACCTATAATCCCAGCACTTTGGGAGGTCGAGGAGGGCAGATCACTTGAGCCCAAGAGTTGGAGACCAGCCTGGGCAACATGGTAAAACTCTGTCTCTACCCAAAATACAGAACACTGGCCAGGTTTTGTACTGTGCGCCTGTAGTCCCAATTACTCAGCAGGCTGAGGTGGGAGGATTGCTTGAGCCCAGGAGGCAGAGGTTGCAGTGAGCCGAGATCGAGCCACTGCACTTCAGCCTGGGTGACAGAGTGAGACCCTATCTCAAAAAAAAAAAAAAAAAAAAGTTTTAATGAAAAAAGAAAAAAGTCATTATTCTATTTACTTTTTAGCTACTTCTCTCTCCTATTCACAGACAAGCTCCTTAAATGACTTACCTATACTGTAACCAGAGTCTTTTTCTCATCACCTCACTCACTCCTCAATCTCTATCAGCCTGACCTGTCCCTACCACCCTACTGGAACTTCTTGAGCAAGGGTAACAAGAAACCCCTTATGGATAAATCCACTGGATGATTTTCAGTTGTAAACTCACTTGACCTCTCTACAGCATTTGACGATACTGGCCATGTTTGCCTTCTTAAAAGTCTCCTTAGATTTTTGAATAGGACATTCTTTCCATCTTCTTCTATCTCTCTGACCACTCATTATCATCTTTCTTTGGTGTCCCCTGCTCCTACACCTAGCCTGGGTACAGCCAGGGAGTGGGCCTACTTGATCTAAAACAGAGTTTCCCAGTCTCAGCACTCTTGACTCTTTGTTGCAGGGGGTAGGAGGGTGGCAGGTGGAGGCCTCAGGGGTGGGGGTGTCCTTATGTGCATTGAAGGATGTTTAGTAGTAACATCCTTGGCCTCTACCCACTAGATGCTAGTACCATTTCCTCTCCTCAAGTTGTGACAGTCGAAAATGTGTCCAGATATTACCAAATGTCCCATCAGGGGAAAAATTGCCCATGGTGAGAAGAACGGGTCTAAAAGCAATCAGATCAGATGTGACCTGGTTCTGGTAAACAGTAGGAGACCCTTGCTGAAGATTTCTAGGAAAGTTCTTTTTTTTTTTTTTCAGATGGAGTCTTGCTCTGTCACCCAGGCTGGAGTGCAGTGGTGTGATCTTGGCACACTGCAACCTCTACCTCTCGGGTTCAAGTGATTCTCCTGCCTCAGCCTCCCGAATAGCTGGGATTACAAGTGTGTGCTACCACACCCAGCTAATTTTTGTATTTTTAATAGAGATGGGGTTTCATCATGTTGGCCAGGCTGGTCTCGAACTCCTGACCTCAAGTGATTCTCCTACCTCAGCCTCTCAAAGTGCTGGGATTACAGGCGAGAGCTACAACACCTGGCCTGCTAGGAAAGTTCTTGACTTGAGAAGAAGCTATGGGATGTTATTCTTTCTCTCCCATCACATGGGGAAGCATGTAGTATTGATTGCCACAGGTAGCCGTCCTATAGCTCTGGATGAAGAATGAGGTGGTTTCTGATGACATTGCTGGATCAACCAGTTCTGATGTCAGCCCTTCCTCTGGATTTAGTCCTGACTAATACACCTTTCAAACTCACTTACTCATCTGGTCTCCTGTTGTCCCATTTACTTCTACCTCTTTGTCTCTCAGCCCGTCCCCTTAAGATTGACATTTTATTTGCAGTTTGGTTTTCTAATTTATTTTTCCTAGTAGATACTAACTTTTCCTCTATTTTTTTCCCACATTTTACATGGAGGCTAGCATCTCACCATTGTCACAATGACTGCCAGCTCCCAGGCCTCAACCTGGAATCTCAGAAGCAACTCTTTTTGTACAGCTGAGGGGCACCCGAGACATAGAAGTTAGGAAGATAACTGGCTGGGATCAAGAAATGTCTTTCACTGCACCTGAGGCTCAATTGTGCCCTCTGCTGACACTAGGTCGGGAGGCTGCACAGTTCCAACTTGAAACTTGGAGCAGGGTTTTAAGACCTCTGCTTTCTCATGTTGAAGAATAGGAATAGAGAAATAGAAAATACAAAAATGATGAGTCCTTGGAACTGATAGGACACATAGACTTGAGAGAGTTGAATATGTTTTTTGTCTGTTTGATTCCCTTCTCTATTCCCAGTGTTTCGAGCAGTTCTAGTCCATGGTAAGTGCTCAGTAAATATTTGTGCTGATGAGCAAGCAAAAGGCTGTTCTGCTGTGCAAGGTATAGTGGAGACCCTTATGCTCCTAGAAAGATGCAGAGAACAATTGCCTTGGTTCCTGACAAGTCCCTGTCCAAGGTCCTCAATCAGGCTTAGGTAGGCTTCCTGCCCTCTGGTTCTATGAGATATCCCTATATCTGTGCAACAAATCACTTTTTTCTTGTATTATATTGAGGGGTTCGGGCATAGATTGCCAGTCTTTTTTTATTTTTATTTTTATTTTGAGACAGGGTCTTGCTCTGTCGCCCAGGCTGGAATGCAGTAGCACCATCATGACTCACTGCAGCCTCAACTTTCCAGGCTCAGGTGATCCTTCCACCTCAGCCTCCCAAGTAGCTGAGATTACAGATGTGGGCCACTGTGCCCAGCCCTAGGCTGGTCTTGAACTCCTAGGCTCAAGTGATCCTCACACTTTCGCCTCCTAAAGCATTGGAATTACAGGTGTGAGCCAACAAGCCTAGCCAATAAACTGAACATTCTTTTTTTTTTTTTTTTGAGATGGAGTTTCGCTCTTGCTGCCCAGGCAGGAGTGCAATGGCATGATCTCCGGCTCAATGCAACCTCTACCTCCCAGGTTCAAGCAATTCTCCTGCCTCAGCCTCCCGAGTAGCTGGGATTACAGGCATGTGCCAAAATACCCGGCTAATTTTGTATTTTTAGTAGAGATGGGGTTTCTCCATGTTGGTCAGGGTCGTCTCGAACTCCCAACCTCAGGTGATCCGCCTGCCGAAAGCGTTAGGATTACAGGCATGAGCCACCACACCTGGCCCTGAACATTCTTTTAAATAATTCAGATGGGCTGATTCCTTTCAGGGGGTCCCATATATGGAGCTTTACTTAATTTGAAGGGTGAAAGGGGCATATGTTAATAAATCGTCGTTCCTATGCTTTGGCATCTGCTGAGATAGCTTTTTCTGCTACTTCTCTTGACACACTGGCCCCTGTGAGGACCATGATGTTCCTTGGGTGCATCTCCCAAATCCCAAGAGCACAATTTCTACTATCCTACAACCTCTCCATGCTGGGCAAGATAGAGGTAAGGCTTAAAAACTGGTGCCTGCTTTCCCAGGTTGGTCCAAGAAAATGAGGCACATACTCTGTTGCAACTGAGTCCCAAACCATCTGGGGGAATTCAGTTGACTCCCCCCACCAGGCCCTTGCATGTGGAGAGGGCCAGGAACAGGATAACTTACTTTTGAACACGTCACTATCTAATTTATTTAGTTTTTTTCTCTGGTTCTCCTCCCCTTACGGCCTGTAGAATTTTTTTTTTTTTTCCTGAGAACTTTAAAACATTTTATTTTGCTTTGTTTTGTTTTTTGAGACAGGGTCTTGATGTCACCTAGGCTGGAGTGCAGATCATAGTTTACTGCAGCCTCCAACTCCTATTCTCAAGTGATCCTCCTACCTCAGCCTCCCAAGTAGCTGGGACTACAGGTGTGTGTCACCATGCCTAGCTGATTTTTAAATTTTTCTTTTGTAGAGATGGGGGTCTTGCTTTGTTGTCTCAAATTCCTGTCGTCAAGCGATCCTCCCACCTCAGTCTCCCAAAGCACTGAGCCACTGAGTACAGTCTTTTTTTATTAAATACAGAAAAATATGGAGAATAATAAAATGAACATGTGTCCTCACTACCAAGGATCAAATATTTTAACATTTTGTCATATTTCTGCCCTATTTTAAAGAAATACAAAAATTACAGATAAATTTTATATTCTTTTTACCTCTTGCTCTGCACCCCAGAGTCCCATTAACCATGTCCTCCCCTCAAGGGTAACAACTACCATATTTGTTTGTATTTTTCCAGTACAATGTTTAGATTTTACCTACATTAGGTTACTTTCTACTATATATATTACACAAATTATTTTACTTTAGCAATATATAATAATGTCTTTTTTTTTTTTAGATGAAATCTTGCTCTGTCACCCAGGCTGGAGTGCAGTGGCGTGATCTCGGCTCACTGCAACCTCCACCTCCTGGGTTCACGCAATTCTCCTCCCTCAGCCTCCTGAGTAGCTGGGATTAGGCATGTGCCACCATGGCCAGCTAATTTTTGTATTTTTAGTAGAGACGGGGTTTCACCATGTGGTCAGGCTGGTCTTGAACTCCTGACCTCAAGTAATCCACCCACCTTGGCCTCCCAAAGTATCGGGATTACAGGTATGAGCCACCGCACCTGGCCTATAATAATGTCTTTAATGTGTATGAAGTGTATATAAATATGCTATGCCATATCAATGTGTGTATTCATTTTAAATCATCCTCGGCCGGGTGCAATGGCTCACGCCTGTAATCCCAGCACTTTGGAAGGCCGAGGTGGGTGGATCACAAAGTCAGGAGATCGAGACCATCCTGGCTAACAAGGTGAAACCCCATCTCTACTAAAAATACAAAAAATTAGCCAGACGTGGTGGTGGGCGCCTGTAGTCCCAGCTACTCAGGAGGCTGAGGCAGGAGAATGGCGTGAACCCGGGAGGCAGAGCTTGCAGTGAGCCGAGATCACACCACTGCACTCCAACCTAGGCTACAGAGCAAGACTCCGTCTCAAAAAAAAAAAAGAAATAAAAATAAAAAAATAAAAAATAAATCGTCCTCTTAGGGCTGGGCATGGTACCGCACACCTGTAATCCCGGTACTTTGGGAGGCCAAGATGGGAGGATTGTTTGAGGCCAGGAGTTTGAGACCAGACTGGCCAACATAGTGAGACCCCATTTCTATTTTATTAAATTAAAATATTGGCTGGAAACGGTGGCTCACGCCTGTAATTCCAGCACTTTGGGAGGCCAAGGTGGGCAGATCACTTGAGGTCAGGAGTTCGAGACCAACCTGGCAAACATGGTGAAACCCCATCTCTACGGAAAATACAAAAATTAGCTGGACATGGTAGCGGACACCTGTAATCCCAGCTACTCAGGAGGCTGAGTCGGGAGAATTGCTTGAACCCGGGAGGCAGAGATTGCAGTGAGCCTAGATCACACCACTGCACTCCAGCCTGGGCCACAGAGTGTGACTCCGTCTCAAATAATAATAATAATAATAATAATAATAATAATAATATTAAATTAAAATATTAAAAATAAAATAATGCACTTAGGCTGGTGCATGGCTCATGCCTGTAATCCCAGCACTCTGGGAGGCCAATGCAGGAGGATTGCTTGAGGCCAGGAGTTTAAGACCAGCCTGGACAACATAGTCAGACCCTGTCTCTACAAACAATACAAAAATTAGCCAGGTGTAATAATGTATACCTGTAGTCCCAGCTACTGAGGAGGCTGAGGTGGGAGGATCACTTGAGTCCAGGAGTTAAAAGTTACAGTGAGCTATGAGCCTGCCACTGTACTCCAACCTGGACAACAGAGCAAGACCCCATCTCAAAAAAAGAATTATAAAAATGCAATTATTTGGCTGGGCGTGGTGGCTCATATTTGTAATCCCAGCACTTTGGGAGGCTGAGGTGGGTGGATCACCTGAGGTCAGGAGTTTGAGACCAACCTGGCCAACATGGTGAAACCCCATCTCTACTAAAAGTATAAAAAATTAGCCGGGCGTGGTGGTGGGCGTCTGTAACCCCAGCTACTCAGGAGGCTGAGGCAGGAGAATTGCTTGAACCCGGGACGTGGAGGTTGCAGTGAGCCAAGATTGCAGCACTGTACTTCAGGCTGGGTGACAAGAAAGAGACACTGTCAGAAAAAAAAAAAAAAAAAAAAAGCAATTATTCCTTTAATATCTTGTAATATTATTTTTGAGATGTTTTCATATTGACACAGTGTACCAGTTAGGAATGCTTCTGGCTAAAGATAACACAAAACCCAACCAAGTGTGATTTAAACAAATGAACTTTTTTCTCTCACATACAGATATTCTGAAGGTCAATAGCTGTGGCATTTTTTCCATAACTCAGTTATGTCAGGGACAGAATCTCTGTACTTCTGGCACTTTCTTCACAGCTGTATGCAGGGGGAAAATGCAGTGCCAGCTGCATTTGTCTCTAGAATCCCTCAGCAAACTTCCATGTATATCTCTGATCAGCTGGGCACAGTGGTGCACCTGTGGTCCCAGCTACTCAAAAGGCTGAGCCTAAGAGTTTGAGACCAGCCTGAGCAAAACAATGATACCCCTTCTCAAAAAAAAGAAGAAAAAATTCTCATTGATCATTATTTTCCCATGGCCTACATGCAATGGAGCTTAGGAAATGGGATAATTAGTCTTTTCAGCCCCATAGAGAAGGTGGCAAATGGAGAAAAGAGTCAGGAATGGTCGCTGACAGTCAGTCAATGTCTAGTATATCATTCCTAAAAGAATATTTCTTGTGACTGCTATCACAGTTATGGGGATTTTCTTACTTATTCCACTATTGATGGATGTTGCCAATGTTTGCTATTTCAAGCAATGATGCAATGAACAACCTTGTATGTGTCTTCTTGTGAGTTTGTAAAATCTTTATCACCTCCATTGCACAAAAAAACTGGCTCTGCTAAATTGTATATTTTTGTATACCAGGATATGTTTTTGAAACAAAAAAGCTGAATGTTTAACTTTTTTTCCTCTCTAATATCATGTTCCTGAGGCACAAACCCAAATGTCCTTCAGTGAGGGAAGGATCAAGAGGGAGTAGGGATGTCTAGGGGTGGAAAGCTAGTGAACATTATAAAAATAATTTCCTGCTACAGAGAAATTAATAAAGTCTTAATATATTAAAAATCATATTCCGAATTAGTACATAAACAAAAACTGGGACATCAGAAAGACTCACAAAGAAGCAGAAATCTCAGAACAGACCACATAGGATGAAAAGAACACTGCAACACAAGAAATTGGTATAGTTAGAAGCTCAAACAAACATGACCAATCATACTAGTTACAGGGTATCCTCAATTCCCTAGCGAGGAGGAACAGGAGATTTTTATCTGTGTCAGTAAAGATTCTTCATATTGCAAGTGAAGAAAAATCCAAGGCAAACTGCTTTCATTAGAAAAGGAAACAGAAAAGACTATTGCTAAGTCCAGTGATGGTCATGACTTTATCCAAAGTTCAAATCATGTTAGTAGGACCTAGCTCCCAGGTCCTCTTCCTCTGAGTGTCAGCTTCATCTTCGGGCAAGTTCCGTTCCTGGTAACAGAATGGCTGTAGCAGTCTCAACTTCACATTTATAGGACACAGAATCCTGAAGAAGAATTAGCTTATCTTCCAGTAGCTTCATTTTATTAGGGAGAAGTTTTTCTTTCCCAGAAGCACCAACAAATGTCCTTATATCTCACTGGGCTTCTGACTAGGTTATGAGTTCATTAATGAACCTTCAGTAAGGCCATGGAGATGGAATTGTTGACTGGCCTAACCCAGTCTGAGCTCTCTCAGAGCTGAGGCTGAGACCAATTCTACCAAATCACATAGCTTGAGAGTAGGGGAGGGCGTGATTACCCAGGATAAAATATTTGTATTATTTCACCAAAAGAAGGGTGTTCAACCCAGCTATCTCGTTACTGGGTATAGACCCAAAGGAAAATAAATCATTCTACCAAAAGGACACATGCATCCACATGTTCATTGCAGTGCTGTTGACAACAGAATCAACCTAGGTGCCCTCAATGGTGAACTAGATTTAAAAAATGTGGTACGCATACACCACAGAATACTATGCAGCTATAAGAAAGAACAAAATCATGTCCTTTACAGAAACATGGATAGAGTATAGGCCATTATTGTAAGCAAATTAACACAGGAACAGAAAAGCAAATACCTCATGTTCTCACTTATAAGTGGGAGCTAAACATTGGATACACATGGGCATAAAGATGAGAACAATGACACTAGGGACTAAAGGAGGAAGGGGGGTGGAGGGCAAGAGCTGAAAATCTACCCATTGGGTACTATGCTGACTACTTGGGTAATGGGTTCACTCATACCCCAAACCTCTGCATCGTGCAATATACCTTTGTAACAAATCTGTATATGTACTCTCTGATTCTAAAATAAAAGTTGAAAAAGAAAAAAGAAGGGTGAATGGATGTTATGGATACTGGAAAGGAAAAAACAAAATGTCCACTAAAGTATCAGAACACATTTTATATGATTTTTAGTTAATTATATGTAAGCAGGTAGAATAAGCCATATTAATCTCATTACAAAGACAGTCTGTCATTATCCATAAATTCTTTGACTTATTTACCTCGTTTTTCATTAAACCCATCCAAGAATAATTACGGGCCAGAAGCGCTTTCCACCAATCACCACTTAAATGATAAGCCTATTCATTAAATGATAAAGCTAAAACAGTGCCCTTGATCGCCTGTAAAAAAAGATACTGAGCTAGGCACAGTGGCTCATGCCTATAATCCCAGTACTTTGGTAGGCTGAGGTAGGAGGATCACTTGAGACCAGGAGTTCGAGACCAGCCTGGGCAATATAGCAAGACTCTGTCTCTACACAAAAAAATCCAAAAATTAGCTAGATGTGGTGGCATACCCCTGTAGTCCAGCTATGTGAGAGGCTGATGTGGGAGGATCACTTCAGCCCAGGATTTTGAGGCTCCAGTTGGCTATGAATGTGCCACTGCACTCTAGCCTGGGCAATACAGCAAGACCCTGTCTCAGAAAAAAAAAAAGATATAGAGGCCCAGTGTGTGCTGAACCCTTGGAGATAGACTTCAACCCTCTGATCCTCTGATACATCCACACACTGCTGCTCCCACTGTTGAGTTAATGCTTATTCACTAACCTGTCTGTTCCAGTTGTTCTTGCTTTAATTACATATTTAAGTAAATGTTACATTACATGATGAAATAAGAGTGGAGGAAAAATAGCTTTTCTCTATGAAAATAAATTTAATACTTTGGAAAGACTCAAAAAAGGCAAATTAATTTTTTTTTTTTTAAGACGGAGTCTCATTCTGTTGTCCAGGCTGGAGTGCAGTGGCACAATCTCCACTCGCTGCAACATCTGCCTCCTGGGGTTTAAGCGATTCTCCTGCCTCAGCCTCCCAAGTAGCTGGGATTACAGGCACCCACCACCACACCCGGCTAATTTCTATATTTTCAGTAGAGACAAGGTTTCACCATGTTGAGCAGGCTGGTCTTGAACTCCTGACCTCAGGTGATCAGCCTCCCAAATCCCAAAGTGCTGGGATTATATGTTTGAGCCACCCAACCTGGACCAAGCTTCCTCTCTTTAAATAGGTGATGTAGGAGTTAAAGGTTACAGTGAGTTATGATCACACCACTGCACTCCAGCCTGGACAACAGGTCAAGACTCTGTTTCTAAATAAATAGCTCTGGGCCGGGCGCGGTGGCTTGTGCCTGTAATCCCAGCACTTTGAGAGGCCGAGGCAGGCGGATAACCTGAGGTCGGGAGTTCGAGACCAGCCTGACCAACATGGAGAAACCGTGTCTCTACCAAAAATACAAAAAATTAACCGGGCGTGGTGGTGTGTGCCTGTAATCCCAGCTACTCAGGAGAATCGCTTGAACCCGTGAGGCAGAGGTTGCAGTGAGTTGAGATCACGCCACTACACTCCAGCCTAGGCAACAAGAGCAAAACTCTGTCTCAATAAATAAATAAATAAATAGTTCTGAAGTCCCTTCTAAGTTCAGTTAAGTCCCACGTACCGGATAAAGGCAGGAAAATGTGAAAAAAAATGTGCCTATTTAACACAAAGGAACAGTGAGTATTTTAAGATAATCTGCTCCTATGCTAGCTCAGAAAGCAAAATTTCGTTAACATCTGCAAACAAATGGAATGTTTAACTTTAGTTTCTATTTTTTTTTTCTTTGACAGAGTTTCGCTCTGTCGCCCAGGCTGGAGTGCAGTGGTGCCATCTCGGTTTACTGCTGCCTCTGCCCCCCGGGTTCCAGCAACTCTCCTGCCTCAGCCTCTCAGGTAGCTGCAACTACAGGCAGGCATCACCATACTTGGCTAATTTTTGTATTTTTAGTAGAGATGGGGTTTCACTATGTTGGTCAGGCTGGTCTCAAACTGCTGACCTCGTGATCCGCCCGCCTTGGCCTCCTAGTTTCTATCTTAAAGGTGGTTTCTCTAATTTCGTCTCAAATTCTGGATGGTACGCTATTAAGGGCATAAAATCTTCTGCAGCAGAAGTATAGTAAATAGTACTGCTGAATAAAACTAAACCATACAGTAATTATCTTAAGGAAAAAGATGCTTTTTCTAAGTTATTTAAACAAATAGCTTTTATTTAACTTTTTATAAAATGGAAAAAAAGGAACTTTGTATAAAGTAAAAGCAATGACGCAGTAAAGACTAGGCCACATCTCTTTAGAAAAAGAAAAAAAAGGCCAAGTGTATCAGTAGAACTATCTGAAGAGACAAAGGTACAAATGTTCTTTCTCCATTATTGACTCAGAAACCACTTATCTGCAGAAACATGACAGATTGAATTTCCGTGGCTAATTAAGAACATATACAGGTTTGACACCTTTGGGACTTTGGCAGCTGTGATTCTAATTTTGCGTCTCCCACCAGTTTACATTCACACACAATGAATATAACAGTGGTAGTCAGATTAGAGTGATTATTTTGTTAAATACTGAGTTATGAAAGCAACAGGGTCAGAGTAAAAGCAGGTGTACAGAATTTAACCTCTTGAGACACATCATCTCACAGCTGTAAATACATGAAGTGGCTCTAATAGATGGACAATGGACTACTACTCTACTTGGTAGACGTCACTGATATTTAGCTATGGGAAGAAATAATAGCAAATTAATTAGATTTTTATTTTGTTTCTAAAATTAATTCTTTCTTTCTCTTTTTTTTTTTTTTTTGAGACAGAGCCTTGCTCTGTCACCCAGGCTGGCATGCAGTGGCATGATCTCGGCTCACTGCAACTTCCATCTCCCAGGCTCAAGTGATTCTTGTGCCTCAGCCTCCCGAGTAGCTGGGATTATTACAGGCAGGCACCATCATGCCCGGCTAATTTTTGTATTTTTAGTTGAGACGGGGTTTTGCCATGTTGGTCAGGCTGGTCTTGAACTGTGAGTTCAAGCAATCCACCCACTTCGGCCTCCCAAAGTGCTGGGATTACAGGCATGAGCCACTGTGCCTGGCCTAAAATTAATTATCAGAGTGTATGTTTGAAGATTTTGAACTCTGTAATTAAAGACATGACTCCTAAAATGAACAAATCAGTGGATGACAACAGTTAACCCTGAAACAGATCCAAGCATATATAAAAACTTACTAATAAAGGGAGTATCAGTAACCAATTGGGAAACACACTTGTTTGAAAGAAACTCAAATTCACTTTATGCCAAAATAATTCCAGATAAATCTGAATGTAAAAACATATTTTAGCCAGCAAAATACTAGAAGAAAACATAAAATTTTAGTCATAAGTTTAAGTAATCTCAGAAGTAAAAAGACCATTTTATTTTCTGGGTTTTTGTTGTTTTTTTTTTTTTAAGATATGAGGTCCTGGTTTTGCTATGTTACCTTTGCTAGTCTGGAACTCCTGGCCTCAAACAACCCTTCCACTTTGGCCTTCCAAAGTACTGGAATTACAGTCATGAGCCACAATACCTGGCTTAAAAGGACACTGAGGACATTTTAAGCTTAAAACCACTGGAAATACAACAAGGGAAACTTAAAAAGATTTTTAAGGATATTTTTATCCCATGTTTTCTTTTAGTATTTAAAAAAAATATATGGCCGGTCGCGGTGGCTCACACCTGTAATTCCAGCTCTTTGGGAGGTGGAGGCAGGCGGATCAAGAGATCAAGAGATTGAGCCCATCCTGGCTAACATGGTGAAAACTCATCTCTACTAAAAATACAAAAGCTAGCCTGGTGTAGTGGTGCATGCCTGTAATCCCAGCTACTTGGCAGGCTAAAGCATGAGAATTGCTTTAACCCAGGAGGCGGAGGTTGCAGTGAGCTGAAATCGTGCCAGCCTGGGTAACAGAGTGAGAGTCTGTCTAAAAAAAAAAAAAAAAAAATTTCATAAAAATAAAAAACGATATTCTAATATCTGTAGAACAACTAATCACCTTCTTTTTCAACAATGTCTTGGCTATTCTTATCCATTTTCTCTTCCAGATAAATGTTGGAATCAACTTGTCAAGTTACAAAAAAAAATCCAGTTGGAATTTTGATTAAAGTTACAATAAATTTGTAGATTAATTTGAGACCAATTGAGTTGTTTTCTCATCTAGAAACATGGTACCTTTTAAATTATGTAGGACTTTTTTTCTTTAGCAAAGTTTCCTGGTTTTCCTCATATTAATTTTATACATTTCTTGCTAAGTAAATTAATTAATTAACTCACTCAACAACTCTGTCTGAGGCTCAGAGTGTACAGCAATGAACAAGACAAGTTCCCTGTTCTCATGGAGCCTATAGTCTAATTGGGACAAATAAAAAAGATCAGCTAGTGAGTAGTCCTCTGCAGATAATTAAAATAGCGTTATGTGAAAGAGAGATATTGGGTGGCTACGTTAGATTGGGTAGTTAGGAAAGTCCCTCAATATTTCAGCTGAGATCTGAGTAGGAAGAAGAATCCAGCTTTGTAAAGCTGCTGGGAGCGGGGATGGCATTTCAAGGAGAGGGAACTGCTAATGAAAAAAAAAATCACAAAGTCTCCTAATAGTTTGATATTTTCTGTTCAAGGAACAGAAAAAAGGCCCGTGAGGCTAGCAGTTAGTGGTGAAAGGGAAAGTGTTATGAAAAGATGTTAGACAAATATTTAGGGGCCAAACAGATGATTCAGGCCTTCATAAGGAGTTTGCATATTATTTTATTTTTTTTGAGACAAAGTCTCTGTTGTCCAGGCTTCAGGGCAGTGGTGTGACCTGAGCTCACTGCAGCCTCTGCCTCCCAGGTTCAGGTGATTCTCCTGCCTCAGCGTCTCCCCTGAGTAGCTGGAACTACAAGTGCACGCCACCATGCCTGGTTAATTTTTGTATTTTTAGTAGAGACAGGGCTTCACCATGTTGGCCAGGCTGGTCTCCAACTCCTGGCCTTAAGTGATCTGCCCGCCTTGGCCTCCCAAAGTGCTGGAATTACAGGTGTTACCCACCGCGCCTGGCCCATATTATATTAAATGTGATGGAAGCCATGAGTGTATTGAATAAAAGAATGACTTGATCTGATTTATGATTTTTGAAAGATCACTATAGTAGCTAGAGGAAAAAGAATTGCAGAAGGCCAAGAGTGAAAGAAAGATTTGTGAGGAGGCGAGTGTAGTGGTCCAGGTAAGAGGTAATGGTGGCCAGATATGGTGGCTCACACCTGTAGTCCCAGCTACTAGGGAGGCCGAGGCACGAGATTTCCTTGATCCCAGGTGGCAGAGGTTGCTAGTGAGCCGAGATAACTCGCCGAGTCACTGCACTCCAGCCTGGGTGATGGAGGGAGACTCTGTCTCAAAAAAAGAAAGAAAACAGAACATATTTATATACAAATGGAAATGACCCAGAAGAGGAGAAATTAGTCTGGGTGTGGTGACACATGCCTTAATCTCAGCTACTTGGGGGCTAAAGTTAGAGGATCACTTGAGGTCAGGAGTTTGAGGCTGCAGTGAGCTGTAATTGCGCCTGTGAATAATCACTGCACCCCAGCCTGGGCATCATAGCAAGTCCCCGTCTTTAAGATTTATAAAGAGAAAGGAGAGATTGATGAGGCACGAGCAAGGAGGATAACTGTTGGAGCAGTAAAACTCTTGAAAAGGAGACAGTATGGAAGATATGGATAGTATCTTGAAAAATAAAGTGGATGAGAAGTGACATGAATAGTAGAAGAAACGAAGACAGTGGGCTATGAAAAATGACGGGGAGACACCAGGGATCAGTCGCTGACAGCATCTCACAGTAGTAGCAGTCTGCATAAATTTTAAAAGAACTTGAGTTTCTGAGGGAGGAAGGAAGAGAAGTAGTTTGGAGGTAATATGAGGAGTAGGCCACAGATAAGAATACCTATGGGAGGAAAAATAACCTCCTGTACTTGAAAAGTTGCAAGGGAGGTAGTTTTGCTAAGTGATAAACCGGGTTTCAGTTGGAATGGGAAGTTGATGGGAACATTTACAGAAGAGGCTAAGAATAAAGGGGAAGTGGCTGATGGCAGATGTTGAAATCAAAAGTGTGAAGTGAAATGGTTAGGATGTTTGGTGAAGAGTGGGATATGGAATCAGAGTAGCTGAAGTAGAGTAGCATAGAGATACCACAGCAATAAACGGATGACGCAGATCCCATTGGTTGTGATTGAAGTGGAAAGGATTATAAAGCATGATGGAATTATCTTTTGGTAATCTCTTGGGTCAAACGTGGTGAACCGTTAAGATGAATAATATAGAGCTACACAAACCATTCTTGTTGCAGGTCTTGTGATATGGAGGCTACTCCCTATTTATTACAATGCTAATATTTCATTTAGGATTTTTGTATTCATCGTTACAAAACAGGGTCTGTAGGTTTCCTTTTAGTGTTCATAACACTTAGGTTTTATTAACAGGGTTATGATCACCTCTCCAAACAAGCTGGGATTTTTTTCTTTTTCAAGTGTTTCCATGCCCTGGAACCATCTGGTCTAGTGCTTTTTGGGGTAATGAATATCTTCGATTATATTTATTTTTATTTAGTTGATCTATTCAGATTTTCTACATTTTCTTCAGCTGCTTTTGCTTATTTATATTTTTATTGGTATAAAGATCTTTTCTATTTATATTTCTTGTGCCAACTGTATGTACATTCCCCCCATTCCCGTTTCCATACTGTTTTCAGGCCATTTGAAGTTCTCAAAGGTTGTACAGGAAAGTACAGATTGATGATGAAGTGGCCAAAAACGGGAAAAGTGAACTTTAGTGATTCAGCTACAAAACGTATGCTACTGAGCAAATACTAGTGTATTCCTCGCTCTGCGGCTTAATTCCGTGAAAATCAGTGCAAAGGTTTTAGCGTTGGGATTGTGACCGACTCGGTGAAGAGAGGGGACGATCACCAAACCGTTAGAGCACTAGGGCTCTTGGCAGTTTTTGTCAGTTATTTTCAAGTGATAACTTGAAGTGATACCGCAGGAATAAAATGCTGTATCCAGAGCTGGTCGAAACAAGCACCACCTTTAACAAAAGCTGAAAAGATCTGCTAGGAATTAGTTAGAATACAGCCCTCTTAATATCTCTGACAATACCTAGTTATGTGAACCGAGACTGTGCAGCTGACGGTGGAAATTTCCCAAATGCTTTTTAAACAACAGAACTGGACTGCCTCCCTCCTCCATTCCCAGTCGGATACGTCCCATCCAGATCCAGCTTAAGGGTGCCGCACTTGTTCCGGCCAGCTCACAATCGCCCTTCGGCAGGGAGGTTTCCCGCCATTTCGCTTAGGAGGAGGGTGAACTCTTCTCCCTTCATTCTCCACTCGCTGGGGGCCCGAGTCCACACCACCTTCCCGGCAAAGGGAGCAGCGAGACGCCAAAGCCAGCAGGCCGCATTAAGAACCCCGGACTGAGCCAAAAGCCTACAATGACCAAGCAGCTCCGAAAAGGATCAGCAACTGCCGACAACCCGGAGAGCGAAAAAGCCGGCGGCGTGGGTGAAGCAAATTGGTAGGTGCGCTGGCCCAGCGCCAGCGGCGGGAGGCGGGAGCGCGGCCTAGCGGGCGGGAGCGAAGGCGGGGAAGGAGGGCGGGCTCGCTCCACTCGACTCCGGATTGGTCGGGCTCAGAGAGCCGGGTGACGTCAGCGGGGGAGAACGCCTGATTTGTGTGGTGGGCGCGGGCGGGCGGGGGAAGCACAGTGCGCAGGCGCAACTGCTTGGCTTCGCTCTCCCCGACGCTCTGGCCCAGCTCTCGCGGACAAGTCCAGACATCGCGCGCCCCCCCCCCCCCGGGACCGCCCCCTCCCCCCTCTCGGCGTCGTCGAAGATAAACAATAGTTGGCCGGCGAGCGCCTAGTGTGTCTCCCGCCGCCGGATTCGGCGGGCTGCGTGGGACCGGCGGGATCCCGGCCAGCCGGCCATGGCGGGGCTGTACTCGCTGGGAGTGAGCGTCTTCTCCGACCAGGGCGGGAGGAAGTACATGGAGGACGTTACTCAGATCGTTGTGGAGCCCGAACCGACGGCTGAAGAAAAGCCCTCGCCGCGGCGGTCGCTGTCTCAGCCGTTGTCTCCGCGGCCGTCGCCGCCCGCCCCTCCCGGCGGCGAAGTCTCGGGGAAAGGCCCAGCGGTGGCAGCCCGAGAGGCTCGCGACCCTCCCCCGGACGCCGGGGCCTCGCCTGCACCCAGCCGCTGCTGCCGCCGCCGTTCCTCCGTGGCCTTTTTCGCCGTGTGCGACGGGCACGGCGGGCGGGAGGCGGCACAGTTTGCTCGGGAGCACTTGTGGGGTTTTATCAAGAAGCAGAAGGGTTTCACCTCATCCGAGCCGGCTAAGGTTTGCGCTGCCATCCGCAAAGGCTTTCTCGCTTGTCACCTCGCCATGTGGAAGAAACTGGGTACGTTCCCTGGCTTGTTTGGCGCCCGCCCCTTTTTCAGGCAGTTCAGGGCTTTTATGGCACTAGCCCCGCGTGGGCCCCGGGCACCCAGAGCGCAACCAAAGTGTACATTGATGGAAGTTACCAAACGGTGGAATAGCGCTTTGCTGGGTGGAGGTCCGGGCAAACCAAGCAGCCTTGGGGAAGATAGGATTGCTGTCTCCCTGCAACCTCTTCTTGCTTTATTTCCATCCTCCAAGGATCAATGGGAAGCAGCCCTCTCCCTTTCCTGCTTCACTGTGGTGGCAACCAATGAAAACGTGCTTAAAACCTGGCGCCAGATTTTGGCCAAAAGATAAACCAGTGTTGCACCTGGGCCAGGCGAAGGAAAAATTGTAGTGTTTCCTTAGAGAATCTGTCATAATTCTGCTCCTGAAAGTCTTGTCCCTCTCGGTTGCCGCCTACCGGTGGTGTCAGCTCTCCAGATTGACCCGGGATTGCTCGGGTTGGTTGCTGGAGTAAAGCGTAAGCTAATTTACAAGGGCTGAAATGTAACCATCCGGCAACTTAAAGTTTTGGAAGGAATTCCGTTGTAATGATGGTGAGATGTTTTTAGGATCATAAACGTGTACTGCTTATGAAAAATAAAAACGCGGAACATGTTACCTCTTAAACTGGCCCCGTGTTAAGGGTGTGCGTTAAATTGTGCTTGGGCTTTCTTTTTGCAGATTGCCTTAGCTGATTGCTTTCAGGTAGTTTTCAACAGTTCCTAGTTTAAAAATAGTACTTATAAATTGTAAATGCCCATCAAAATAGGGAAAGGCAAGGAATTACTGTATGCTAGAAGGAAATAAAGGTCTTAAATGTCTAAAAATTTCGGTGGAGTTGTAGTTTCATCTAAGTTTTAAATGTTTGTAAAGCAGGCAGGATTTCTGTGCCCGACATATACAGAATAATCTTACAGGATTATAATTGCTTATCTGTTGCAGTGAATAAATGGCATGCATCTTTGTTAGAGCAAAGAAGACAATACTCTCCAGTGGTGGGAAAAAAACCTTGTTTATGGCAGCATAATAAAGTTGCTTTATTTTCAGCAGGGGGATAGAGACATAGAGAAAAGAGTTAGATTTAGCAAATACAGAACATTTTTAGAAAGGTATTGTCATAGAGTTGTAGATTTAGCCGGTTTCAAAGTCTGTTTTCCATTTGCTTGGCTTTCTGCCAAGAATTAGTTGATTGACTCAAAGACCAGCCACTAGGCTTGTTGGAGGCGTTTCCCATCCATCCCCTGGCCCCTCTTTATGAATGTATTTTGTTTTTGTGTAGGCATCGTAGAACTGAAAGCACTGTAGGTATTGTAGAAATATGTCATATCATTGACTGCAGGGCAACGAGAAGTCGACAGCAGCACAAGAGAGGAAGACTAGACACAAAGAACTATTTAGAGTTCTGTTTATTTTGCATTGTACTTGGAGTAACATGAATTTGCCATGTTTGAACTTTAAGGATAAAAAGTCTTTAAGATATAAACTCCGTTACATTAGTATTTAATTTTTTTTTGTTTTGTTTTTGAGGCAGAGTCTCGCTCTGTCGCCGGGACTGGAGTGCAGTGGCCAGATCTCAGCTCACTGCAAGCTCCGCCTCCCGGGTTTACGCCATTCTCCTGCCTCAGCCTCCCGAGTAGCTGGGACTACAGGCGCCCGCCACCTCGCCCGGCTATTTTTGTATTTTTAGTAGAGACGGGGTTTCACCGTGTTAGCCAGGATGGTCTCGATTTCCTGACCTCGTGATCCGCCCCTCTCGGCCTCCCAAAGTGCTGGGATTACAGGCTTGAGCCACCGCGCCAGGCTAATTTTTTTTTTTTTTAAAGAGACGGGCGCGGGCGGGGAATTGGTGTGGGCGGTCTCACTTTGTTGCCCAGGCTGGGCAACAAGCGATCCTGGGCTCAAGCGATCCTCACTCCTCGGTCTCCGAAAGTGCTGGAATTAACAGGCGTGAGCCACCCTGCTGGACCTTCAGCAGCATTTTTTAATAAAGCAGGGACCATGCTGTTAAATGTAAATATGTATGGTTTAGTTTTACATACACAGACTTTTCGAATTAAGCTTTCACTGTTATGATGCATGAAGTTTAGAGCCTTATACTCCAGAAAAGTGTTAAAGTTTGTTTAGTACCACAGCTAGACCTCAGACATCGTCCTCAAAACTTGAAAAAAAAAAAAAGTATGCTAATTATTTTGGGAGTCTTGACAAAGGAAATGAAGATTTAAAATTTTTTTTTCAGTACAAATTCTTGGATGGCTCCACATTTTCTAGAAAATAAACTGTAGTTTGTAATCTGCAGGCCAACCCCTTTCCTGTACAGATTCAGCCTCTCTAGTAAATTATATCGGTTACACGGATTTCCATTACATTAGTCTCTACTCATCCTTTTTCAGGGCACATCGAAATACTCCATTTCCATTTTCTTGGATTGTGCCTCTCTCACCCCGACCCCCCAACAAGGGAAACTCGAAGAAAAATATATCCATCATGTAGATTCCCAGTCAGTATGTCTTCTTCTGTGAAGACTTCTTTCTTTTGGAATCGAGCACCGTTTTTTCTACTTTTGTAGTGCTCATTGGATTGTAGTAGTAGTTGTCAAACTTTTTGCTCTCAGAACCCTTTATACTCTTATTGAGTACTCCAAAGAGTTTTTGTTTATGTGGGCTACATCTTCCAATATTTACTACATGAGAAATTTAAACAGACAATTTAAAAATATTTCTTTAAAAACAAACATATTTTTATATGTTTTAAAGAAATACCACTTTTTTCCCCAAATAAGAAATAGTGGTGGGAGGAGTGGGATTGTTTTACATTTTTGCAAACCTCTTTTAATGTCTAGCTTAATAGAAGACAGCTGAATGTCTGGGCGGGGTGGCTCACGCTTGTAATCCCAGCACTTTGGGACACCAAGGCGAGCAAGTCATCTGAGGTCAGAAGTTTGAGACCAGCCTGGCCAACATGGTGAAACCCTGTCTCTACTAAAAATACAGAAATTAGCCGGGTGTGGTGGTGCGTCCCTGTGATGTTAGTTACTCGGAAGGCTAAGGCAGAGAGAATTGCTTGAACCCTGGAGACGGAGGTTGCTTGAGCTGGGATCGCGCCACTGCACTCCAGCCTGGGTAACAGAGTGAGACTGTGTCTCAAAAAATAATAATAATAATAAATAAAAAGCTGAATTATAGCCACTTCTGCACTCAATCTCTTGTGCTATTTGGTTGAAGTGTCTAAAGAAAAAGCAGCCCCACACACATATGTAGTAGGAAAAAGGAGAAATATTGTATTAGTCTTTTCAGATAATTGTGGATATTCTGCACTAAAATGGTAGCTTTTTTTTCCCCCAGAGAAAGGTGGAAGAAAAGTAGTTTCTTAAAGTTAGTTGAATTGGAATTTGAAACCCTAGTAATGAATGTCATGCTTAATACATTAAGATCCGTTGGTCTGTTTTGTACTTTGAATGAATCTCATCCATGTGTGATTTTTGTGACATAGTGCATTAGTTATTTGGAAAGTAATGGTTCACTCAGTTAAGAACATCCTCTGAATAGTAACACATTTCATTATACAATATCAAAGAAAATCATGTTTGTTAATATCACTGATCTCATCAGAAAAGTCTTTAAATATTGAGAAGCTATCTAGTTCACTGTTGTGGATGCACATTTTCCAAAATGTATTTTTCAAGCAACAATTAGAAATGTATCTGACAACAAATACTGTCAGTTTTTCTTGAAGTGAAAAGCTCACTTTGTTCATGTTGAAGATGTACACCAAATGCCCAAGTCCTATTAACACAGTTTATCAGTCTCTCAAGTAAAGATGATAGTCGATGAATAGTGTGGCTTGTTCATTACATGACTCAGACAATCAATCACAGGTGCTTTTCCTGTAGTATGTAACAAAAGCCTGTTTTTATATAGTCTCCTTTTTGTCATGTAGAATATTAAAAAGATGTACATGACAAGACACTGTTGCTATAAAAATAAAAAATGAACCTAGCATGGTAGCATGTGCCTGTAGTCTCTGCTACTCAGGAGGCAGAGATGGAAGGATCGCTTGAGCCTGGGAGGTTGGGTTGCAGTGAACCATGATGGAGCCTGTGCACTCAGCCTGGGCAACAGAAAAAAAAGTAGATATTCATGGGTTGAGAATTAATAAGATTAATTTTTGTTGTGTCATCAAGGATATTCTTTTTTTAATTTTAATTTTTGTTTTTTTGAGACAGTCTCACTGTGTCACCTGGGCAGGAGTACTGTGGCGCAATTTCAGCTCACTGCAACCCTGCCTCTCAGGTTCAAGCGATTCTCGTGCCTCAGCCTCCAAGTAGCTGGGACTACAGGCGTGTGCCATCATACCTGGCTAATTTTTGTGTTTTTTGTTTTTTGTTTTTTAGTAAAGATGGGGTTTCGCCATGTTAGCCAGGCTGGTCTCGAACTCTTGACCTCAAGTGGTCCATCTGCCTCGGCCTCCCACAGGCGCGAGCCACCACGCTTGGCCAGGAATATTCTTAAGTGAAATTAGCTTGTTTTTTTTGGACTGTAAATAGGTAGCTGTGAAGTATGCAGTGACTAATAGCTCAGTCTGGTGCCACTGCCTTAACTCCTGCCAAGGCACCAGCAGTTTACCAGCCATTGCTTTCTACCATCAGTACAAGTGTCAGCACAGTGAAAAGGGCAAATAAATTCTTAGAATTATTATGAAAATAGTTTTGGCCTTGTAGAATCCCTATAAAGATTACACAGACCACTGGGAGATTCTAGTCTGCTATAGTATCTGCCTGTCAGCTAAATCTTGAGGTCTTTGAGGCCAGAGATACTGCTTTACTTATCTTTAATCGTTTTAGGATTGACCACATAATACCTTGCCCAAAGTAACTGCTCAACAACTAGTTGAGTTTAGTTGAATTTCTGTTGAGTGTAAACAAACAAATGGACTTTCTTCCTTTTTTAAATTAAAATTTCTCCCTTTAAAAAATTGTGCTAAAATACAGATAACGTAAAATTTATACCAGGTTGGGCGTGGTGGCTCACACCTGTAATCCCAGCACTTTAGGAGGTCGAGGCCGGCTGATCACCCGAGGTCAGGAGTTTGAGACCAGCTTGGCCAACATGGTGAAACCCCGTCTGTATTAGAAATACAAAAAAATTAGCCGCACGTGGTGGCGTGTGCCTGTAATCCCAGCTACCGGGGAGGCTGAGGTGGGAGAACCATTTGAACCCAGGAGGCAGAGGTTGCAGTGAGCTGAGATCACGCCATTGCACGCCAGCCTGGGAGAAGCAGCGAGACTCTGTCTCAAAAATAAATACATAAATAAAATTTATACCATTTTAGCCATTTTTAGGTATATAATTTAGTGGCATTAAGTGTATTCATAATGTTGTGCTACCTTCACCACTATCAATTTTCAAACTTCTTCATCAGCCCAAATAGAAACTCTGTGCCCATTAAATAATATCTCATTGTGAACCCTTTCCCAGCTCTGCTAAACTCCCCATTCTACTTTGTACTGCTATGAATTTGACTATTCCAAAACTCCATTTAAGTAGAAAAGTGTTCTTTTGTGTCTGACTTATTTTGCTTAGCGTGTCTTTAGAGCTCATCCACATTGTACCATGAGTCAGAATTTCTTTCCTTTTTAGGGCTGAATAATATGCCATCATATAGATGTGTGCATGCCACATTTTGTTTATCCAGTTTTCTGTTGATGGACATTTGGGTTGTTTCCACTTTTTGGCTATTGTGACTAGTGCTGCTGTGAACATTGGTGTATAAGCATTTGTTTGCATCCCAGTTTTTCAGTTCTTTTGTTTATGAACCTGTAAGTGGAATTGCTGGATCATGTGGTAATTCTATGTTTAACTTTTTGTGTGTGTGTGGTTTTTTTTTTTTTTTTTTTTGAGACGGAGTCTCGCTCTGTCACCCAGGCTGGAGTGCAATGGCACGATGTCGGCTCACTGCAAGCTCTGCCTCCCGGGTTCACGCCATTCTCCTGCCTCAGCCTCCCGAGTAGCTGGGACCTCAGGCACCCGCCACCACACCCAGCTAATTTTTTGTATTTTTTTTTAGTAGAGACAGGGTTTCCCGATGTTAGTCAGGATGATCTCAATCTCCTGACCTCATGGTCCACCCACCTCAGCCTCCCAAAGTGCTGGAATTACAGGCGTGAGCCACCCCGCCCAGCCCCTATGTTTAACATTTTAAGGACTTGCCAAACTGTTTACATAGCAGCTGTACCATTTTACATTCCTACCAGCAATGTATAAAGGTTCCGATTTCCCCATATTCTAACACTTGTTAACTTTTCCATTTAAAAAAAAAGCATTCTAATGAATGTGGACTATCTTACATTTTAAAATTATACCTTTTCTATGTTACTGAGCCCTTCTTGAATTATTTGATTAGTGTTAAGCTTGACCTCTCTGTCTTTCTAATCATGTGTACCCCTCCCAGATTTATAAAGGAAAATTTTTAAAATGGCTTATTTTTGTCTTGAGGTAGCGATTTGGTAAATACAGTATGGAATGAAAGAATGTATAAATATATATATATGTATTTTTTTTTTTTGGTGACAGGGTCTTGCTCGGTTGCCCAGGCTGGAGTGTAATGGCATGATCAAAGGTCCCTGCAGCCTTGACTTCCTTGACTCAAGGGATCCTCCTGCCTCTAAAGTAGCTGAGACTACAAGCATGTGCCCAACTAATTTTTTTTTTTTTTTTGTAACAGAGACAGGGTCTTGCCATATTGCCCAGGCTGGTTCCTTACCCTGGGTTCAAGAAGTCTTCCCAGCTTGGCCTCCCAAAATGCTGTTATTACAGGCATAAGCCACCACATCCAGGCCTGAATATATTCTTTATTAAAAAGTCATTTTTTTAATCTTTATTCATGATCATAAGTTTTAGGTTATGCCTAATTTATGTTTATTCACATATGTATGTTTACTGCCCTTTTATTATGCTTGCCTTCTAAGAAATAAGTTTTTTTGGCCGGGCACGGTGGCTCACGCCTGTAATCCCAGCCCCTTGGGAGGCCGAAGTGGGCGGATCACGAGGTCAGGGATCAAGGCCATCCTGGCTAACCCAGTGAAATCCCGTCTCTACTAAAAATACAAAAAATTAGCCAGGCATGGTGGCAGGTGCCTGTAGTCCCAGCTACTCGGGAGGCCGAGGCAGGAGAATGGTGTGAACCTGGGAGGTGGAGTTGGCAGTGAGCCGAGATCGCACTACTACACTCTAGCCTGGGTGACAGAGTGAGACTCTGCCTCAAAAAAAAAGTAGAAATACATTTTTTTGTTTTGTTTTGTTTTTGAGATGGAGTTTCGCTCTTGTTGCCCAGGCCGGAGTGCAGTGGCGCGATCTCAGCTCACTGTAACCTCCGCCTCCCAGGTTCAAGTGATTCTTCTGTTTCAGCCTCCCGAGTAACTGGGATTACCTGCATGCGCCACCACACTCGGCTAATTTTGTATTTTTAGTGGAGACGGGGTTTCTTCATGTTGGTCAGGCTGGTCTTGAACTCCCGATCTCAGGTGATCCACTTGCCTCCCAAAGTGTTGGGATTACAGGTGTGAGCCACCGTGCCTGGCAGAAATAAGTTTTAAAGTTTGTATAGGCTTTTTTAGGTTTACTTATTGGAAATAATGTTTTCTGTGTCCCTTCTTTTGATAGTTTAATGAAGATGGTGAACGAAGTGCAGTTTTTAGCTGTGTATCATAGTCTTATCCAGAGAGTCAATAGAAAGATGACATTCTGTTGAAATAAGAGAAGGGTGAGCTCTGGTGTGATTACAGGGAATTAGCCACAGTATTTGTAAAGGAAGATGAAATACAAAAGTTTCATTTGTTAACTTGGACTGAAGATTTAGAGCATTCATTTTAAAAGAGTATGACTCAGGAAATCATGAAGAAGTTAGTCTTAACCTAAATTGTTGGTTCTAGATTTGGCATTACTTTAATTTAAAATGGAAAGAAACCAAAGTGGGGAGAGAGAAATAATTGAATTTGGAGAAACCTCTTAAACCATAGAATTTTAAATGTTTATCTTGTTTTAGGTTGGTTGTTCCCATTTTTTCACGATTAAGGATCTTCACCTTCTCATAAATTATATGTTCTGAAAGAGTTGTGTGCCATATTAACTTATCAAGTTCAAATTTATTTTTTCCATTTTCATTATCAGTCATTACTTTTGATCTGTATTAGGTAGTCTCCAGAATTGATATCACTGAGAGAAAAAAGAAGCAATTTAAATTGTAATTAGTTTCTATATTATGCAGGTAAAACTAGATTTCTTTGAATCTTTATATTATGAAATATTCGAAAAGGTGTAAAATGATGTAATAAACACCCATCCATAACTCAGCTTAAAAAATAAAACATTACCAGGCCGGACATGGTGGCTCACTGCTGTAATCCTAGCACTTTGGGAGGCTGAGGCAGGTGGATCATGAGGTCAAGAACATGATGAAACCCAGTCTCTACTAAAAATACAAAAAATTAGCTGGTTGTGGTGGCACACGCCTGTAGTCCCAGCTACTCGGGAGGCTGAGGCAGGAGAATTGCTTAAACCTGGGAGGCAGAGGTTGCAGTGAGCCGAGATTGCGCCACTGCACTCCAGCCTGGCAACAGAGCGAGATTCTGTCTTAAATAAATAAATAAATAAATAAATAAATAAATAAATAAATAAATAAA
>NC_045449.1:32365476-32371033 GCF_002776525.5 Piliocolobus tephrosceles
AAATAAATAAATAAATAAATAAATAAATAAATAAATAAATAAATAAAATTTAAAAAACCATTACCAATATAGTTAAAGCCCCTTCTCTCTGTTTTGTATTACATCTTTTTCACTCTGCATGAGGGGCAACTGCTTCTATATTCAGTGTTTATCATCCTCACTATTTTCTTTATAATTTTATTATGTATATCTTTAACCAATATACAGTACATTTTGTATTTTGTTTGTTTGTTTTTTAAGACAGAGTGTTGCTCTGTCTCCCAGGCTGGAGTGCAATGGCTTGATCTCAGCTCACCGCAACCTCTGCCTCCTAGATTCAAGTGATTCTCCTACTTCAGCCTCCCCAGTAGCTGGATTACAGGCGTGCACTACCACACCCAGCTAATTTTTTGTAAATTTAATAGAGACGGGGTTTCACTGTATTGGCCAGGCTGGTCTCGAACTCCTGACCTCGTGATCCATCCACCTTGGCCTCCCAGAGTTCTGGGATTACAGGTGTGAGCCACCGAGCCCAGCCTGCTTGGTTTTTATAACTTATATATGACATCTTACTATATGTACATCATCATCCCTTATGTATGGTTTCACTTTCTGCAGTTTGTTACCCTTGTTCAGTGTTGAAATATTAAATATAAAATTCTAGAAATAAACAATTCGTAAGTTTAACTTGTGTGCTGTTGGGAGTAGCATGATGAAATCTTGTGCCATCCCACTGTGTCAGCCCTGGATGTTAATCATTTCTTCGTCCAGCATATCTACGCTGTATATGCTGCCTACCTGTTAGTAGCTTGTTAGTCACTTAGTAGCCGTCTTGGGTGTTGGTTATCAAATCAACTCTTATGGTATTGCAGTGTTTATGTTCAAGTGACCCTTATTTTACTTAATAACGGACCCAAAGAGCAAGAGTAGTAATGCTGGCACATTGTTATACTTGTTTTATTTTATTAATGTTGTTAACCTCTTACTATGCCTAATTTATAAATTGCATTTTATCATAGATATGTATGTATAGGAGCCGGGCACAGTAGCTCATGCCTGTAATCCCAGCACTTTTGGGAAGCAGAGGTGGGTGGATCATGAGGTCAGGAGATCAAGACCGTTCTGGCCAACATGGTGAAATCCTAAAATACAAAAAACTAGCTGGGCATGGTGGTGCGCGCCTGTAGTCTCAGCTACTCTGGAGGCTGAGGCAGGGGAATTGCTTGAACCCAGGAGATGGAGATTGCAGTGAGCCGAGATCGCAGCACTGCACTCCAGCCTGGCAACAGAGTGAGACTCCGTCTCAAAAAAAAAAAAAAGATATGTATGTATGTATGTATAGGAAAAAACATAGTATATATAGGGTTTGGTACTATCCAAAGTTTCAGGCATCCTTTGTGGGTTTTGGAACATATGCCCCTGGGATAAGGGGGTACTACTCTATTCTTCTGGGTCTTTCTTTTTTGGTTCAGTATTGTATGTGATTTCTTCATGTTGACACACGTAGCTCTAGTTCGTTCATTTTCACTTTTGGATAGTATAAATATACCAATATTGTGCTCATCCATTGTATCCTTGAAGGATATTTAGTTTTACAACTATTTATAATTAAAAACAATGATGTTTGGAACATTTCTGTACATGTCTTTGGTTATTGTTCAAATATCTGAGGGATTCTCTGAGAGCCCAAGTTTGGCAAACTAAAGCCCTAAAGCCTACAGGCCACACTGGGCTACCACCAATTTTGGTAGGTAAATTTTTTTTTATTGGAGCACTGCCAAGATCATTTGTTTATACAATGTCTAACTGCTTTCACACTTCAACAGCAGACTTGAATAGTTGTGACAGATACCATATGTTTTGCAAAGCCAAAAATATTTCTCTGGTCTTTTATAGAAAAGGTTTGCTGACCCTGTTCTAGTGTACTAGGGGAACAATTGCTGGGTCATGGGGTATGTATATCTTGGACCTCACAAGATATTGCCAAATTGCCTTCCAAAGTGTTTATACCTGTTTATTCCCCTGAAGAAGTGTAGGAGAGTATCATTCTTTCACCTTCTTGCCAATACTTGACATATTTTATGGTGGTGAAATTATATCTTACTGTGGTTTTGATTATCATTTCCCTGATTACTCATAAGATTGAGCACCTTTTTATTTTTTGAGAAGGAGTCTCGCTCTATTTCCCTGTTGCCCAAGCTGGAGTGCAGTGCCTCGATCTCAGCTCACTGCAACCTCTGCCTCCCAGGTTCATGTGATCCTCCTGCCTCAGCCTCCCAAGTAGCTGGGATTACAGGCATGCACCACCACCCCAGCTAATTTTTCTATTTTTAGTAGAGTCAGGGTTTCACCATGTTGGCCAGGCTAGTCTCGAACTCCTGACCTCAAATGATCTGCACACCTTGGCCTCCTAAAGTGCTGACATTACAGGTGTAAGCCACCATGCCTGGCCATGTTTTCTTTTTGTGAAATGCCTTTTAATTTTTTTGCCCATGTTAACATTGAATAGTTTTCTTGCTGATTTGTAGAAAATTTCTTTATGTATTTTGTGGGGGGTTTTTTTTTTTTTTTTGGTTTTTTTTTTTTTTGAGATAGGGTCTTGCTCTGTCACCCAGGCTGGAGTGCAGTGGCGCGATGCTGGCTCTGGCTCCCAGTTTCAAGTGATCCTTCTGCTTCAGCCACTTGAGTAGTTGGGATTACAGGCATGTGCTATAATGCCTGACTAATTTTTGTGTTTTTTGTAGAAATGGGGTTTCACCATGTTGACCAGGCTGGTGTCGAACTCCTGGCCTCAAGTGATCCAACTGCCTCAGCCTCCCAAAATGCTGGGATTATAGGCGTGAGCTACCGCGCCTGGCCCAAAATTCTTTATGTATTTTGGATACTAATTCTTCGTTACAGACGTAGCAAGTATCTTCCAGTTTTTAGTGTGTCTCTTCACTTCGTGGTATTTATTAATGAACAGAAGATCTTAAACTTATGTAATTTTATTAATCATTTTCTTAATATCTCATGTTTTTAAAGATGCTATTGTGTTCTCTTAGAGGTATACAGCTCTGCTTTCACAATTAAGTCCTCCTATCATTTTTGTTTTTGTCCTTTACATATGTGCTGTCCAATTGACTGCAGTACACATGTAGTCAGTGGTTACATGTGGCTATTTAAAAAAAAACAGGTCGGGCGCGGTGGCTCATGCCTGTACTCCCAGCACTTTGGGAGGCCGAGACGGGTGGATCACGAGGTCAGGAGATCGAGACCATCCTGGCCAACATGGTGAAACCCCATCTCTACTAAAAATGCAAAAAAAAATTAGCCAGGCATAGTGGCGGGCACCTGTAGTCCCAGCTACTTGGGAGGCTGAGGTAGGAGAATGGCATGAACCGGGGAGGCAGAGTTTGCAGTGAACCGAGATCGTGCCACTGCACTCCAGCCTGGTAACTGAGCAAGACTCTGTCTCAAAAAACCAAACCAAAACAACAACAAAAAAACAGATTTATAGAGGTATAATTGGCATACAATAAATGGTACACATTTAAAGTATACTCTTTGATAATTTTTGACATATGTGCATGTCAAACGAGGATCATAGTCAAAGCAATAAACATCTATCACGCCCAAAAGTTTCCTTGTGACCATTTGTAATTATCCCATATTCTCCAATCTCCATTTCTAGGTAACCACTGAGCCACTTTCTGTCCTGTACATTATTTTTTCTATAATTTGATATACAGTCATACGTTGCTTAACAACAAGGATATGTTCTGAGAAATGTATCTTAGGTGATTTCGTGTTGGTGTGTGAATATCAGAGTGTACTGACACAAACCTAGATATGGTATAGTCTACTGCACACCTAGATTGCTCCTAGGCTACAAACCTGTATGCAGGCGGTATGGTATCATTGTTAACTTTCTGATTTTGATGGGATCGTAGTTATGTAGGAGAATCTCCTTGTGTGTAGGAATTAAATACTAAAATATTTAAAATTGATGTGATTTGGTGGTTTACACACTATTGCTTAAAGAAAAAGAAAATAGAATTATTCTTGCAAAAAAGGAAAGGTAAAGCTGAAGATATAAGAAGATCAGAAACCTGGGTACTTTTAGGAATCTAGGTAGCAGTTTCATCAGGGTCCTGCTGCTCGATGTGTACCAGATAACAGTCTATTTTTTTCAATGAAAAGAATGAATCAGAAATAACAGCATTTGGAGTCACCATTTGGTTATGATAATTCACTGTCATTTCCAACAGCGATCAGACTTTTGTAGTGGTCAAACTATTTAATAGGAATAGATAGGATTTACCACCCTTTCTTCTTTCATGTTTTACTGGTGGCAGGAATCTTTGTTATTCTTTGAAGGATGCAATAATGCTTTTAAATTACTATTTTGGAGTAGAGTCTCATTGTTGGGGTGCTCCAAAGTCTTGCACTTGGCCTTTTCTACCATAATAGGCTTCCTAACCTATCCGTTAAGAGCTTTGAAGAGAAGCTATTAGTTTTTGTCCAGCTAGTTGATATTCCATACAGTCTGTGGATATGGGGGAAAGTGTGTGTACTATTTAATACTAAATAGTATTACTGCCTAAATAAGCCCTTTAAATAAGGGCTAAAGTGAAAGCAGTGTAGCCTTTTTTTTTCATTTGGACTATTTCTTTAGAAAAAAAATTCTCAAAGCTGAATTATTTGCTTAAACAATGTATACCTTTTGATGGTTGCCAATAAGTATTTTCAAATTGCTTCCCCAAAGCCTTTACATCTCCATACTACTTTGGAATACGAATTCTGTAAGAACTCTTAAGTGATTGAGAGTATATGCCCTAGAGTTGTACTGCCTAGGTTCGAATTCCAGCTGCTCCACTTATTACCTTTGTGACTTTGAGTAAAACTATTTGCACCACGGTATCCTTACCTGTAAAATAGAGATGTTATAACAATGTATTGGTTTTTGCCTTTATGACATGTGTATTTTCTTAAGAAAATTTTCCTTAGGCTGGGTATGGTGGCTCACACCTCTAATCCCAACACTTTGGGAGGCTGAGGTGGGCAGATTGCTTGAGCCCAGGAATTCAAGACCAGCCTGGGCAACATAGTGGAATCCCATCTCTACAAAAAATACAAAAATTAGCTGGGCGTGGTGGCGTGAACCTGTAGCCAGTCCCAGCAAACCTAGTTACTCGGGAGGCTGAGGTGGGAGGATTGCTTGAGCCCAGGAGGCAGTGGTTGCAGTGAGCCAAGATTGCACCACTGCACTGCAGTCTGGGTGACAGAGTGAGACTCTGTCTCAGGAAAAAAGGAAAAGAATATTTAAGTGAGAGTTAATATACTAGATGATGCTGTCTTTTAATATACTTTTAGTTTTATGTCATTACAAAAAATTAAAATAGAAAATACATACCATAGTTAAGGAAGACAACATAAAAATATCAGTTCCTTAATATATAAATTTAGTGCAGTTTCAATCAGAATCTCAAGAAGGTTTGTTTTTTAATTTTGTAAGTTGCTACTAAAGTTCCTTTGGAAAAGTATGTGGGAGAATTTTCTTTTTATCCTCCCCCCCCCCCCCCCCCCCCCCCCCCCC
>NC_045449.1:32371133-32375145 GCF_002776525.5 Piliocolobus tephrosceles
CTCCTCCTCCCCCCCCCCCAAAGTGCTGGGATTACAGGTGTGAGCCACCGTACCTGCACCTCCCTCCCTCTTTTTTAAGAGATAGGATGTCTCTATGTTGTCCAGGCTGGCGTATAGTAGCTATTCACAGGTTCAATCACAGTGCACTATAGCTTCTAACTCCTGGGTTCAAGCATCCTCCTGCCTCAGCCTCCCAACTAGCTGGGACTGCAGGCATGAGCGACTGCACCCAGCTTTGTAAAGATTAATTTTTTGGTTTTTGTTTTTTTTGGAGGCAGAGTCTTGCTCTGTCACCCAGGCTGGAGTGCAATGGCATGATCTCGGCTCACTGCAGCTTCTGCCTCCCAGGCTCAAGTGATTCTCCAGCCTCAGCCTCCTGTAACTGGGATTATGGGTGTGGTGGCACACAACTGTAATCCTAGCTACTTCGGAGGCTGAGGCATGAGAATTGCTTTAACCTGGGTGGCGGAGGTTGCAGTGAGCTGAGATTGAGCCACTGTACTCTAGCCTGGGTGACAGAACAAGGCTCTGTCTTAAAAAAACAAACAAACAAACAAAAAAACAACTAAAAAGAAAAAGCAGGCCAGGTACAGTGGCTCATGCCTGTAATCCCAGCACTTTGGGAGGCCAAGGCGAGCAGATTTCTGGAGGTCAGGAGTTGGAGACCAGCCTGGCCAACATAGTGAAACCCTGTCTCTACTAAAAATACAAAAATATTAGCTCAATGTGGTGGCACATGCTTATAATCCCAGCTACTCAGGAGGCTGAAACAGGAGAATCACTTGAACCCAGGAGGCAGAGGTTGCAGTGTGCCAAGATCATGCCACTGCACTCCAGCCTGGGTGACAGAGTGAGACTCCGTCTCAAAAAAAAAAGAGAGAGAGAAAGAATTGAGGGATACTTAAACTACCAATTATTAAAAAGTACTATAAATAGATTAGTAGGATGAGTTCAGAAATAGATCTGAGGCAAAATGTAGCATATAATAAAGGTGACATTTCAAATGAATAGGGAAAGTAGGAATTAGTCACTTTTAGGTCATTGCAAAATTATTTGTATACCGTAGGTAAATTTTGTTTTATTTTCTTTCTTTTACTCTTTTTTTCTTTAAGAGACTTGAGTCTTGCTCTGTTGCCCAGGCTGGAGTGCAGTTCATTATAGCTCACGGCAGCCTTGAACTCCTGAGCTCAAGTGATCCTCCTGCTTCCTTCTCTGCAGAAGTTAGAACTAACAGATGCATGCCACCACACTTGGTTAACTTAAAAAGTTTTTTTTTTTTTCTTTTTTTGTAGAGACAGAGTGTGTCTGTGTTTCCCAAGCTGGTCTCGAGCTCCTGGCCTCAAGTGGTCTTCCTGCCTTGGCCTCCCAAAGCACTGTGAATGTAGGCATGAGCCACTGTACCCTGCCAAATTTTGGTTTTTGAATGTGCTTTAAATCTCTGAGAGTTCACCTCATTTATTCATTCACATTTATTGTAGTAGACTTTTTTTTTTTTTTAATTTACTTCAGTTTGTTTAAAAAGAAAGGGTATAGCCAGGCACAGTAGCACATGCTTATAGTTCCAGCTGCTTGGGAGGCTGAGGCAGGAGGATTGCTTGAGCCCAGGAGGTCAAGGCTGTATATGCGATGATCACACCTGCCAATAGCCTGCACTCCAGCCTGGGCAACATATTGAGACCCTGTCATTAAAAAAAAAAAAAAAAAAAATAGAAGAAAGGGTTTTATCAAAAGCTAGTAAACACCCAAAATACTTGAAAGGGTTGAAGAAACATACAATATACTCTAGGCTGAGCTTCTAGGAATTACTTCTGTAACCAGATTGCAAACTAGATGAGTTATGGAGCTGTTCTTGCTGTGATTTCTGCTGGCAAAATTGATACCTTCTCTCTGCTTCTTCTTTTTTATTTTAAATATTGTAAAATATAGCATATGTATAGAAAAGGTCATAAAACATAAATGTACACTTTAATGAATAATTGTAAACTGAACACCATCCAGTTAGGAAAGAGAACATTGTCTGCACTGCAGATATCTGTATGTCTTTTCTAATCTCATATTTCTATCTCCCCCTAAAAAGCTACCTTCCTGACTTTCATGATGAGAGTTCTGTAATGCAGTACTTGTTTTTCTTAATAGTTTTACCACTTTTCTCTAAACATGATGGTTGTTTTTGAAGAAAATCATGCTGTATGTATTCTTTTATCATGTGCTTCTTGTGAGATTCTTACGTGTTTTATGTAGTATTGTCCATTTTCATGTTGAACAACTTGGGCTGTTGCCCATTTTTAGCCCTTATTAACGATGCTGCTTTGAACATTCATATGTAATTTTTAATTATTGTTTTAGAGACAGGGTCTGGCTGTATTTCCCAGGCTATAAACTCCTGGTCTCAAGCGATCCTCCTGCTTCACCCTCCTGAGCAGCTGGTACTACAGGCACGTACTACCATGGTTGACTCATGTATTTGTTGTATATGTATGTTAATTTGTGGTATATACCTAGGAGGTAGTCAAAGAGTATATGTATCTTTACATTTAATAAGTAGAGCCTAAGTGTTACCTGGAATGTATAGTTTACAGTCTCACAGTAGTTGATGATAGTACATGTTGCTTCATTTTCTTGACCACAATTCGGTTGCTATTGTCAGACTAGTCTTGCAGTTATGCAGCGCTGTCTCATTGTAGTTTTAAATTAGTATTTCCCTAATGATTAAAGCAGCTGAATACCTTTGCATATTTTGTGGCTGTTTGGATTTCCTGTTTTATAAAAGGCTTGTTTAAGCTTTTTGTCCATTCTCCCATTTGGGTAGTCTGTCTCATTGATTTGATTTGTAGGAAAATTTTATATATTCTGGATGCTTTTCCTTTGGCGCATATGTGTGTGTATCCTCTTCCCTTCTGTGAGTTGTTTTTTCATTCTAATAATGGTATCTTCTGAAGAACAGATTTTTTTTAGTTGCTTTTAAAAAAGATGTACAACGTGATTGATGATTTTATGTATGTATACATAAATCATTGTGAAATGATTGCGACAAGTTAATTAACACATCTGTCACCTCACATAGTTGCCTTTTTTTGGTGGTGAGAACACTCAAGATTTATTTTCAGCAAATTTCAAGTATACAAAACAGTATTATTGACTGTAGTCTCTGTATTGTACATTAGATACTAACAACTTACTCATAATGGAAAGTTTGTGTCATTTGACTAACATCTCCCCACTTCTCGCAACTCCTAATCCCTGGCAACCATCCTTCTGCTCTTTCCTTGTGTGACTTTTTCTTTAGATTCCACGTATAAGTAAGATCATACAGTATTTATTTTTTCTGTGTTTGGCATATTTCACTTAGCATCCTTGTGTTGCACATGGCAGGATTTCCTCCTTTTTTTTTATATTCCATCATGTATACATACATTTTCTTCATTTATCTCTTGCTGGATATTAGATTGTCTACATATCTTGGATATTTTGAATAATTCTGCAGGGAGCATTGAGATACACGTATCTCTCTGAGGGACTGATTTCATTTTCTTTGGATATAAATTCAGAAGTGCAATTCCTGAGTCATATGATACTTCTATTTTTAGTTATATTTTTAATTCTATAATATTTTCCATAATAGCTATGCCAATTTACATTTCCATCAGCAGTGTACAGGTGTTCTCCCTTCCTCACATCCTGGCCAGCACTTGTTTACTGTTATCTTTTTGATAATAGCCATCCTAATAGGTGTGAGGTTATATCTTTTTTTTTTTTTTTTGAGATGGGTCTTCTTGCTCTGTTGCTTAGGCTGGAGTGCAGTGGTGCGATCCTAGCTCACTGTAACCCCAGACTCCTGGGCTCAATGGATCCACCTGTCTCAGCCTCCTGAGTAGCTGGTACTACAGGTGTGTGCTACCATGCCCGGCTAATTTTTTTTTTTTTTTTTTGAGACAGAGTCTTGCTCTGTCGCCCAGGCTGGAGTTCAGTGGCGTGATCTCGGCTCACTGCAAGCTCCCAACCACCGCCCCCC
>NC_045449.1:32375245-32376633 GCF_002776525.5 Piliocolobus tephrosceles
CCGCCCCCCCCCCCCCCCCGCAACCGTTCACGCCATTCTCCTGCCTCAGCCTCCCGTGTAGCTGGGACTACAGGCGCCCACCACCACGCCCGGCTAATTTTTTTTTTTTTTTTTGTACTTTTAGTAGAGACGGGGTTTCACCGTGTTAGCCAGGATGGTCTCGATTTCCTGACCTCGTGATCCGCCTGTCCCCGCCTCCCAAAGTGCTGGCGTGAGCCACTGCGCCCGGCCCCGGCTGATTTTTAAATTTTTAGTGGAGATGGGTCTCGCTATGTTGTCTAGGCTGGTGATAAATTCCTGGCCTCACTGTGGTTTTGATTTGAATTTCCCTCATGAGTGATGTTGAGCTTCTGTTCATATACTTGTTGCCCATTTGTCTGACTTCTTTGACAAATGTCTATTCAGGTCATTTGCCCAGCTTTTTTTTTTTTTTTTTGAGACAGAGTCTCGCCCTGTCTCCCAAGCTGGAGTGCAATGGCATGATCTCAGCCCACTGCAACCTCCACCTCCTGGGTTCAAACGATCCTCCTGTCTCAGCCTCCCCAGTAGCTAGGATTACAGGCGCCCGCCACGATGCCTGGCTAATTTTTGTATTTTTCCTAGAGATGGGGTTTCATCATGTTGGCCAGGCTTGTCTCAAACTCCTGACTTCATGATCCACCCACCTCGGCTTCCCAAAGTGCTGGGAATACAGGCATGAGCCACCGCGCCTGGCCTGCCCAGTTTTTAACTGTGTTTTTGTTTGTTTGTTTGTTTTGCTATTGAGTTGTATGAGTTCCTTATATATTTTGGATATTAATCTCTTACCACATAGTGTAAAGTTTGTAAGCATTTTCTCCTGAAGGTTGCCACTTCATTTTGTTGATGGTTTCCTTTCCTGTGCAGAAGCCATTTAGTTTGATGTAGCCCACCTGTGTATTTCTGCGCTTGTTGCTTTTTTTTTTTTTTGGTACAGAGTCTCGCTCTGTTAACACAGGCTGGAGTGCAGTGGCTCCATCTCAGCTCACTGCAAACTCCGCCTTCTGAGATTGGGATCCCTCCTGAGCTGGGAATACAGGCGTGCGCCACCATGCCTGGCTAATTTTTGTATTTGTAGTAGGGACAGGCTTTCACCATGTTGGTCAGGCTGATCTAGAACTCCTGACCTCATGATCCACCCACTTTGGCCTCCCAAAGTGCTGGGATTACAGGCATGAGCCACCGCACCCGGCCTGTTGCCTTTTCTTTTGGTGTCATATTCAAAATGTAATTGCCAAGACCAATGTCAAGATTTTTCCCTATGTTTTTTTCTAGGAGTTTTGTGCTTTCTTTTTCTCCCTTCCCTTCCCTTCCCTTCCCTTCCCTTCCCTTCCCTTCCCTTCCCTTCCCTTCCCTTCCCTTCCCTTCCC
>NC_045449.1:32376643-32432412 GCF_002776525.5 Piliocolobus tephrosceles
CCTTCCCTTCCCTTCCCTTCCCTTCCCTTCCCTTCCCTTCCCTTCCCCTCTCTCTTCCCCTCTCTCTTCCCCTCTCTCTTCCCCTCTCTCTTCCCCTTTCTTTCCTTTTTTGAGGCAGATTCTCGCTGTGTTGCCCAGGCTGGAGTGCAGTGGCACGATCTTGGCTCTCTGCAACTTCTGCCTCTAAGGTTGAAGCAATTCTCCTGCCCCAGCTGCCTGAGTAGCTGGGATTACAGGTGCACACCACCACACCTGGCTAATTTTTATATTTTCAGTAGAGATGGGGTTTCACCATGTGAATTTTTTTGTGTATTTTTTTGTATTTGGCCAGGTTGGTCTCGAACTCCTGACCTCAGGTAATCTGCCCACCTCGGCCTCCCAAAGTACTGGGATTACAGGTGTGAGCCACCGCACCTGGCCTGAGTTTTATGCTTTCAGTGTATTTCTTACATTTCGATTTTTAGTCACTTTCTAGTTAATTTTTGTGTATAGTATAAGACAAGGGTACAATTTCATTCTTTTGCATGTGGATATCCAGGTTTTCCAATGCCATTTATTGATGACTATCCTTACCTCAGTGTTTTTGTTTTTGTTTTTTGAGACAGGGTCTTGCTCTATTGGCCAGGCTGGAGTGCAGTGGCACCATCTCCACTCACTGCAACCTCTACCTCCTGGGTTCAAGCAATTCTCCCACTTCAGCCTCCTGAGTAACTGGGACTACAGGCACATGTGCCTGGCTATTTTTTGTATTTTTTGATAGAGATGGGGTTTCACCATTTTGGCCAGGCTGCTTCAGGGTGTATTTTTGGAGCTCTTGTCAAAAGATTAGTTGACCATATATGCATGGGTTTATTTCTAGGCTCTCTTTTCTATTCCCTTGGTGTATTTTTATGTCTGTACCATACTGTTTTGATTACTATAGCTTTGTACTATACTTTCAAACCAGGAAATGTGATGCCTTTTAAGCTTTGTTCTTCTTTCTCAAGATTGCTTTACCTATTTGGGGTCTTTTGTGGTTCTCTGTGAATTTTAGGATTTTTTTCTATTTTTGTGGAAAATGTCATTGGAATTTTGATGGAGATTGCATTAAATCTGTAGAGGTAGTATGGACATTTTAACAATATTCTTACTATCCATGGACACAGATTTTTAATGTTTATTTTTGTCTTCTCTAGTTTTTTTCATCAGTGTCTTACAGTTTAAACGTACAGATCTTTCACCTCCTTTGTTAAATTTATTCCTAAGTATTTTATTCTTTTTGATGCTATTGTAAATAGGATTTTTTAAAACTTTTTTTGGATAGTTAGTAAATAGAAATGCAACTGATTTTAGCATGTTGATTTTGTATTCTACAACTTTATTATATTTGCTTATTCTAACAGTTTTTTGGTTGAGTTAGGGTTTTTTCTCTCTTCTCTCTTTTTTTTTTTTTTTTGAAACAGAGTCTCGCGCTGTCGCCTAGGCTGGAGTGCAGTGGCGTGCTCTCGGCTCACTGCAAGCTCCGCCTCCCAGGTTCGCACCATTCTCCTGCCTCAGCCTCCCGAGTAGCTGGGACTATAGGCACCTGCCACCATGCCCGGCTAATTTTTTTGTATTTTTAGTAGAGACGGGGTTTCACCAGTCAGGATGGTCTTGATCTCCTGACCTCGTGATCCACCTACCTCAGCCTCCCAAGTAGCTGGGATTACAAGCGTGAGCCACCACGCCTGGCTGCTTTTTAGTAGAGACAGGGTTTCACCACGTTGGCCAGACTGGTCTCGAATTCCTGACCTCAAGTAATCTGCTCACCTCGGCCTCCCAAAGTGCTGGGATTATAGGCATGAGCCACCGTGCCCGGCCCACCCTTCCTAGTTTTATTAGGCCCTGTTTGTTCTTCTACCTCTTTTTGAGAATCTATTACACCCATTAACAAATCTACCACTTTCCTTAAAAGAGAGGTGTTACAGTTAGTGGCACCTTGGGGACTTAACATTTCACCTTACTGTGCGGAATGTTTAGGCACTGACCTAGCTTCTGCAGTGTAAAAATTTATCTGCCTGGCTAGGCGCGGTGGCTCACGCCTCTAATGCCAGCACTTTGGGAGGCCGAGGTGGGCGGATCATGAGGTCAGGAGATCGAGACCATCCTGGCTAACACGGCGAAATCCCATCTCTACTAAAAAAAACACACACAAAAATTAGCCGGGCGTGGTGGCAGGCGCCTGTCACCTTTGTGCCACTGCACTCCAGCCTGGGCGACAGAGGAAAACCCCGTCTAAAAAAAAAAAAAAAAAAAAGGAAACACTCATTTACTGTCTTTATTACTGATTGTTCTTTTTGCTTATGTTGGATTACAAGACCGCATTTTTATTTTTTCTTTCTTTTTAATTTTTATTTATTTATTTTTTTGAGACGGAGTCTGGCTCTGTCTCCCAGGCTGGAGTGCAGTGGCCGGATCTCAGCTCACTGCAAGCTCCGCCTCCCGGGTTCACGCCATTCTCCTGGCTCTGCCTCCCGAGTAGCTGGGACTACAGGCGCCCGCCACCTCGCCTGGCTAGTTTTTTGTATTTTTTAGTAGAGACGGGGTTTCACTGTGTTCGCCAGGATGGTCTCGAGCTCCTGACCTCGTGATCCACCCGTCTCGGCCTCCCAAAGTGCTGGGATTACAGGCTTGAGCCACCGCGCCCGGCCTTATTTTCTTCTTAACGTAATTTTATTTGTTTAAACTTCCAGGAATTCTTCGTCTTTCCTTATGACCTTTCTATGTGTTTCATGACTCCTGTGGACTTTTTCTAATATTTATATTCTATCCTTTCAGTGGGATTTCGGTGGGGAGAATGTCATTGTTTGGACTCATTTTGCCATCATGAACTATAAGTTGCAGTTTGTTTAGTGTTAGAGAATGCTTCAGAATTGTTGAATGACAGTGAATTTAATTAAACAATATAGAGTTTGTAATTTAATATACAGGGATTCTGCCACTAAATATTTGAGTTATCGCAAGCAGGTTTCTTAATTACTCAAAGTATTGACATACTTATCTGCAAGATGAGGAATAAGTAAATAAAATAAATAAAGGGAATAATCGTATCTGTCTCATAAGTTGGTCACAAGCATTATTTGAGATAATACATGTAAAGCTCTTAGTATAGAATCTGGTATACAGTGAGTATACTCAGTAAATGTTACTTGTTAAGTAGTGACTATTCAAAATAGTTATCTAAAAAACAAATCAAGCCGGGTACGGTGTCTCATTGCCCATGATCCCAGCACTTTGGGAGGCCGAGGTAGGTGGATCACCCAAGGTCAGGAGTTTGAGACCAGCCTGACCAACATGGTGAAACCCCATCTCTACTAAAAATACAAAAATTTGCTGGGCTTGGTGTCAGGCGCCTGTAATAACAGCTACTCGGGAGGCTGAGTCAGAAGAATCGCTTGAACCCAGGAGGCAGAGGTTGCCCTCCAGCCTAGATGACAGAGTAAGACTCAGTCTAAAAAACAAAACAAAACAAAAAAATAAGGAACTTTTTCAGAAAGCCTTTTAGAAGAGATAGTAGTAAACAGATGCTAAGTGGCTGGCTAAATGATATCACAACTCTTGAATCAAGACTGATTCTGGGCCAGGCGCAGTGGCTCACGCCTGTAATCCCAGCACTTTAGGAGGGCGAGACGGGCGGATCATGAGGTCAGGAGATCGAGACCATCCTGGCTAACACGATGAAACCCCGTCTCTACTAAAAATACAAAAAAATTAGCTGGGTGTGGTGGCGGGCGCCTGTAGTCCCAGCTACTCAGGAGGCTGAGGCAGGAGAATGGTGTGAACCTGGGAGGCAGAGCTTGCAGTGAGCCGAGATCGCACCACTGCACTCCAGCCTGGGTGACTGAGCGAGACTCTGTCTCAAAAAAAAACAAAAACAAAAACAAAAAAGACTGATTCCGATTAAAAAAACCTCTTAACACATTCTTTCCTCTCAGTTTAGTTAGGACTAAGAGTTATGTAGCAGTAATAAACCTATCCTGTAATAGATTTCTCTTAGGATTGGTTTGATAGTTGTATTATAATTGTATTATTTATAAAATTAATTTATTAATGTATTCATTAATTAACCTAAGTCCTTTAGTAGTTTTCAGAATATTTTTCTCAAATTTTTTCTTATGTCAATTTGAATGTTAACATGCTAATTCAGTGTTTGTTGCCATTTGTATCCTGACAGTATATTACTGTTTATACTTGTAAGAGGTAAAATATTTTATTTCTTATTCCAGCGGAATGGCCAAAGACTATGACAGGTCTTCCCAGCACATCAGGAACAACTGCCAGTGTGGTCATCATACGGGGCATGAAGATGTATGTAGCTCACGTAGGTGACTCAGGGGTGGTTCTTGGAATTCAGGATGACCCAAAGGATGACTTTGTCAGAGCTGTGGAGGTGACGCAGGACCATAAGCCAGAACTTCCCAAGGAAAGAGAACGAATCGAAGGACTTGGTGGGAGGTAACATTCTGTTGTTTTCTCTTTCCTGTCTTGGTTCTAATTTAGTCCTTTTATACTTTACTAATAAAATTGACCTACTACTCTCCCTTTTATTGAAGTTACTTTCTTAGTATTACAGGTTTTTTAGTTTGATGTAGTACCCATGTATGTGCATTCATGTTTTTCTCATTATTATGAATTTATTGTTTTATTTCTGATAATGACTCTAATAGGAAATAATATCTCAGTGGGCCCCAAGGAAACAACACAATACAAGGTTTTGCTGAAAACCTTTCACGTGACTTTCAGAATCTAGACAGAACAGCTCTTGGAGTTCCAGAGTAGAACACTTTGAATCTGGCTGAGGGAAAAAGATTAAGTTAGAATTAACTTTCAGCTTTTTTCATTGATTTCAGATTTACTGCAAACCTTTCCAATTATTATTTTTTTGTTTGAACTTAGTGTTTCAATGTGTAGGTAATTTGTAAACTAGGAACTGAAATTGATTTCAGTATTATATTTTTATAATTCAAACTTAATTATTCTAAAAATCAAGAGAGTGAATAACATGAGAAAATTTAAAAATTATCTCAATACTAATTTTTAAAAATTGAGGGTATGAGGCAAGTTGAGTAGAATCCAGTGTTTTCTAAATAATCGTTGTAACTGAAGCCTTCCCATGATATCATTACTTGCCTCCTCTTTTTTGCTTTTATTAAATCAAAATTGGTCTTTTGCAGAGAAATGACAAACTAAAGAAAATAATTAGCATCTGGCCGGGCACTGTGGCTCACGCCTGTAATCCCAGCACTTTGGGAGGCTGAGGCGAGTGGATCACCTGAGGTCGGGAGTTCAAGACCAGCCTGACCAACATGGAGAAGACCCATCTCTACTAAAAATACAAAATTAGCTGAGTGTGGTGGCGCATGCCTGTAATCCCAGCTACTCCGGAGACTGAGGCAGGAGAATCACTTGAACCCAGGAGGCAGAGGTTGTGGTGAGCTGAGATTGCACCATTGCACTCCAGCCTGGGCAACAAGAGCAGAATGCCATCTCACAAAATAAAAGAAAAGAATTAGCATCCTTAAACTATAAGGAGTTCAACAAATTAATACAGTACTGAAGTGCGAGGCCGGGCGCAGTGGCTCACACCTATAATCCTAGCACTTTGGGAGACTGCGACAGGTGGATTGCCTGAGCTCAGGAGTTTGAAACCAGCCTGGGGAACACGCTGAAACCCCATCTCTGCTAAAGTACAGAACGAATTAGCCAGGTGTGGCAGCTTGCGCCTGTAGTCCCAACTACTTGAGAGGCTGAGGCAAGAGAATTGCTTGAACCCAGGAGATGGAGGTTGCAGTGAACCGAGATTGCGCCACTGCACTCCAGCCTGGGTGACAGAGTGAGACTCTGTCTCTTAAAAAAATAATAATAATAAATAAAATAAAGTACTAAAGTGCATGGCACCCTGGATAGGTGGATAAAGGAGAGAAAGTTTGAACAACAAAAAAATGCAAAACAGTAGTAAACATTCGGGGAAATAAAAGTTAAACATTAAAATGAAACTCCATTTCCTGTTGTTAGATTAGCAAAGATTTTTTAAAAAAAACCGATTCCTCAATATTTTTGTTGAAATGGTTACCCTCTTGATAAGATTATAAATTGGTACTACCGGCCGGGCGCAGTGGCTCATGTCTGTAATCCCAGCACTTTGGGAGGCCAAGGTGGGTGGATCACGGGGTCAGGAGTTTGAGACCATCCTGGCTAACAGGGTGAAACCCCGTCTCTACTAAAAAATACAAAAAATTAGCCAGGCGTGGTGGTGGCGCCTGTAGTCCCAGCTACTCGGGAGGCTGAGGCAGGAGAATGGCGGGAACCTGCGAGGCGGAGCTTGCAGTGAGCCGAGATCCCGCCATCGGAGATGGTGTCACCGCACTCCAGCCTGGGCGACAGCCAGACTTCATCTTAAAAAAAAAAAATTAGTACCTATATAGAAAATATATACCAGTAGCTTTAAATGTTTCGGGAATCTATTCTAAAGAAGAAATCTGAACTGTGGACAAAAATATCTGAATAGAGTTATTGATTGCAGCAGTTTTAATGACTGTTAAAGGCCGGAAGTAACTTGAAGGCCCAACAGCTAGAGAATGGTTAAGTATATTTAGCAACATATTCATATTAAAATATTATTAATTAAATTATTAATAAATTAATTCATAATTAAAAATAACATTTATAGATAAGTTTATAAAACTCATGGTGTTTTGAAATTTTTCCAAGTAAAGGTAGAGAGAGTAATTTGAACTCCCATGTATATGGGGAAGGTTTAATGATATGGGAAAATGTTTATGGTCACAAAAAAGCAGGATATAAAATTATATTTCTAGTGTTACTTCAGCAATGCAGAGACATGGGAATAAGATAAATATTCTAAATTTTTATAAATGAGTGATGAGATTTTATACCACACGTTTATTTTTATTTTTATTTATTTTTTTTGAGACAGAGTCTCACATTGTCGCCCAGGCTGGAGTGCAGTGGCGCGATCTTGGCTGACTGCCAGCTCCGCCTGCCGTTTCACGTCATTCTCCTACCTCAGCCTCGTGAGTAGCTGGTAGTACAGGCGCCCGCCACCATGCCCCGCTAATTTTTTTTTATTTTTAGTAGAGACTGGGTTTCACCGTGTTAAATAGGATCGTCTGGCTTCAGTAATGTTTTAATTTGAATTTATCTTATGAGAAATGTTGAATCTTTTTATATATTTAAGAGCCGTTTATATTTTTTCTCTGTATTTCTTTTTATTCATTTTGGGGGATTGTTGTTAGCCATTTTTTCCCCCACATTAATGTGTAGGGGCTAGCTGTACATTAAAGAAATTAGTCTAATGTATGTGATGTGAATTTTAGATATTGTTTCCACAGTTTGTCTTTGATTATGCTCCTGGAACTTTTTCCACATGAAAGTTTCTTTTAATGCAGTTAAATTTATAGTCTCTTCTGTTACAACTTTTTGGGTTTTATGCTATACACACAGTGAAGCTTTTTAATAAAGTCTGCTATATATATTTTCTTTTAGTACAGCAGGAATATTTTTGGTCTTAGAAACCCTGTTTGTTCATTCTGTTTGTTTTTTCGTTTTTGAGACATGATCTCCCTCTGTTGCCCAGGCTGCAGTGCATGATCATGGCTCACTGCAACCTCAAGTGATCTTCTCATGTCAGTCTCTTGAGAGCTGGGACTACAGGTGCATGTGTGCCACCATGCCAGCTAATTTTCTTTTTCTTTTTCTTTTTCTTTTTCTTTTTCTTTTTCTTTTTCTTTTTCTTGAGACAGTCTTGCCCTGTTGCCCAGGCTAGAGTGCAATGGTGTTATCTCCATTCACTGTAACCTCCGCTTCCCAGGTTCAAGCGATTCTCCTGCCCCAGCCTCCTGAGTAGCTGGGATTATAGGCGCCTGCCACCACGGCGTAGCTTTAGTATACAGACAGGATTTCACCATGTTGGCCAGGCTGGTCTCGAACACCTGACCTCAGGTGATCCGCCTGCCTCGGCCTCCCAAAGTGCTGGGATTACAGGCACAAGCCTCCGCACCCGGCCTCTTTTTCTTTAAAAAAAAAAAAAAAAACTCATCCGGGCATAGTGGCTCCTGCATGTCATCCCAGCACTTTGGGAGGCTGAGGTGGGTGGATCATGAGGTCAGGAGTTCAAGACCAGCCTGGCCAACATTGTGAAACCCAGTCTCTACTAAAGATACAAAAAATTAGCCGGGCGTAGTGGCATGTGCCTGTAATCCCAGCTACTTGGGAGGTTTGGGCAGTAGAATCTCTGGAACCCGGGAGGCAGAGGTTGCAGTGAGCCGAGATCACACCATTGCACTCCAACCTGGGCAACACGGCAAGACTCCATCTCAAAAAAAGAAAAAAAGTCTTTTTTGGAGAGACAAGGTCTCACTATGTTGCCTAGGCTGGTCTCAAACACTCCTCTTGCCTTCTTAATTCATCTAAAAATAGCAATTATAAACCCATTATGTATTAACTAAAGAACATTTTAAATGAAAAAAAAAAGCTATTTGCCAAAACATTTAGTGAGAGGAGTGTCATTGTTTTAGTTTTGCAAGTGTCTTTAATGTCTGACTTAATAGGTGACAGAGTCTCATCTTCTACATTCAGTCTGTTGTGATATGTTATTTTGGTTGCAGTAAATGAAGTAAATCTGGTCTTATATATAGTTGGAAAATGGAGGATTTATTTATTTATTTATTTATTTATTTATTTATTTATTTATTTATTATTTTGAGACAGAGTCTTGCTCTGTTGCCCAGGCTGGAGTGCAGTGGTGGGATCTGGGCTCACTGCAACCTCCACCTCCTGGGTTCAAGCAATTCTCCTGCCTCAGCCTCTTTGAGTAGCTGGGATTACAGGTGCACATCACCATGCCCAGCTAATTTATGTATTTTTAGTAGAAATGGGATTTCACCATTTTGGTCAGGCTGGTCTTGAACTCCTGACCTCGTGATCTGCCTGCCTGTGCCTCCCAAAGTGCTAGGATTACAGGTGTGAGCCAAGGCACCAGGGAGGAGTACTTTGCTCACTTCTCTATAAATGTTTGTCTTTATGCCGGGCGCTGTGGCTCACGCCTGTAATCTCAGCACTTTGGGAGGCTGAAGCAGGTTGGTCACGAGGTTAGGAGATCGAGACCATCCTGGCTAACGTGGTGAAACCCCGTCTCTACTGAAATACAAAAAAAATTAGCCGGGCATGGTGGCAGGCGTCCGTAGTCCCAGCTACTAGGGAGGTTGAGGCAGGAGAATGGTGTGAGCCCAGGAGGTGGAGGTTGCAGTGAGCTGAGATCATACCACTGCACTCCAGCCTGGGCAACTGAGCAAGACACTGTCTACAAAACATAAATAAACAAATAAAATAAATATATAAATGTTTGTCTTTGATGCTGTTTGAAACACAAGAAATGATAGTTTCTTTAAGGATTGTAGTATGGTATCTGAAACTTTATTAATGAACTTTGCATATTCTTACATTAACATCCATTAGTCAGTTAATGAAGACATTGGTTGGATTGATTTTTTTTTTTTTTGAGACTGAGTTTTGCTCTTGTTGCCTAGGCTGGAATGCAGTGGCGCGATCTTGACTCACTGCAACCTCTGCCTCCCGGGTTCAGATGATTCTCCTGCCTCAGCCTCCCGAGTAGCTGGATTACAGGCATGCACCACCACACCCAGCTCATTTTGTATTTTTAGTAGACCCAGGGTTTCATGAACTCCCGACCTCAGGCAATCCGCCTGCCTTGGCCTCCCAAAGTGCTGAGATTATAGGCGTGAGCCACCGCACCGGGCCCTGAATTGAATGCTTTTTAAAAATCCCTGCATAATTAAAAAAAATTAATATACTTTAATTTTAAGAGTACTTTTAGATTCACTCCAAAATTGAGTGGGAAGCACAGGATTCTCATATATGCTCTGCCCTACCCCCCACCTCCCAGGCTTCCCCACTATCAACATCCTTCTCCAGAGTGTTTGTTATAATCAATCAGTTGACATACCATTGACATACCTACATTGACATACCTACATTGACATGCCTACATTGACATACATTGTCAATGACATACCTACATTGACCTACATTGACATAACTACATTGACATACCATTATCACCCGTTGTCCATAGTTTACATTAGGGTTCACTCTGGGTGTTACACATTTTATGGGTTTTGACAAATATGTCATCACATGTATCCACCATTATAGTATTATGCAGATTAGTTTCATCACCCTAAAAGTCCTCTGTACTATGCCTATTCATCCCTCCCCCACTTACTCCTGGTAACCACTGCTCTTTTTACTGCCTTCATAATTTTGCTTTTTCCAGAATGTCATATAGTTGGAACCATATAGTATGTAGCCCCTCTGCATGACTTTTTAATATATGTATTTATTGTTTGTAATATACTGGTACACTGAATTATACAGATCTTGCAAATATTGACACTTTTTATTATACTATATCATATCCAGTCATGCAGCCTCTCAAAAAACTCCACTGTATACATGTGGTCTTAGTAGTATTATGAAAAAAAAAAAAAAAATAGACCTTGGAGACACCCTGAAAAAGTCTTTAGCGACCTGCCAGGGTCCCCTAAACCACATTTTGAGAACCACTTTGCCAGTTCTCATATGGTTTCATCATCTTTTATATTTTAATCTTTAATCCTTCTGGAATTTTAAGATCTAAGCTATGTAGTAAATAGACAAGTTAACCTTTTTTCTAGATGACTACTAGTAGCCACTTGAATAATTATATATCTTTTCATTACTGAGTAGCAGGGTGACCAGTTACCAGACCCTTCTTCAGTGGGAAGATGACATTGAATTTACCCTCTCCTTGTATTTCTCTAGTTAAGATAAATGTGAAATATCACCTCTGTTATTAGACAGCATTGCTTATTGTAGAATGATCCCTGAATGGAATTGCATCTTGGTAGGGAAGTCGTTGAATGGAGTATACATTTCTATTCGGAAGCACAGACCTTGGCTTCCTTGTATGCATGCAGTTTGTCTTGTGTAGGGACAAAGAAACTACAGTCATGTGCTATTTGTTACCTTGGTTTCTGTGGCACATGAAGCTTACCTAGGCTAAGCTAGACCCTGTCATCTTGCTTACAACTGAGCCATCACTTGGGAGATGAAAAAATGGCTCTGGCTGTCTGAATCACTGCTGAAGACAACATCCTTGAAGTCGCTATGGTGGCATACTGTATTTCCTGCCCAGTATCCTGCAAAGTTAGATGAACCACCTTTCAAGCTATATTCTATTTGATCCTGTCACTGTGAAGGTCAGAATATATCTGACACCTCTGCTGGTTGTCATGCTAAGTGGGCTTTGCAGATTATAAACAGAATTCGTCCACATATTTGGGTCTTTTCTGGACTATAATTTTTTTCCTGCTTATTTACCAGTATTATAATTTTTAAAACAGACTTTATTATAATTTTAAATATTGGTAGGCCTGATTCCTTCTCATTAATCTTCCTTTTAAAAATTACTTTTCTTGGGGCCGGGCACAGTGACGCCTGTAATCCCAGCACTGTGGGAGCTGAGGTGGGTGAATCACCGGAGGTCAGGAGCTTGAGACCAGCCTGGCCATCATGGCAAAACCCCATCTCTACTAAAAATACAAAAAAATTATCCAGGCATAGTGGCACGTGCCTGTAATCCCAGCTACTTGGGAGGCTGAGGCAGGAGAATCTCTTGAACCTGGGAGGCGGAGGTTGCAGTGAGCCAAGATCATGCCACTGCACTCCAGCCTGCCCAACGAGAGTGAAAACTCTGTCTCAAAAAAAAAAAGAAATAAAGCAGCTGGCTGTGGCACCTAGCGCTTTGGAGGCCAAGATGGGAGGATCACTTGAGGTTAGAAGTTTGAGACCAACCTGTTCAACATAGCGGGACCTCCATCTCTATGTAAAAATTTTTTTTAATAATTATAAATAAACGAACAAAAAAGGAAATAATCATTTTCTACAGAAGAAATTACCCTTTTGTGTTTTAAAAATATCTTTCTTGACTATTCTTTGTTTTTTTACTTGAATTTTAAAATTATATTTTATTTGATTTTAATAACATTTTTAGAAAGAGTTTTTTGGCTTTATTACCAAAAACACCATCTGGACAGTTGGGCAGATAATCTGCTATTTTGGAGCAGGTAACTTTTTGCAAAAATTGAGCTATTTTATTATAAGTTATTTCATTGCTTCCCTCTGTCCCGGCCTAGGCAACAGGCCAGCATTTTGTTTTTCCAGCCTTCTGTTGCTGCTCAGTCAGTTCCCTGCATGTCAGGCTGTTCCTTTTTACATGCCTTTTAATCATATAGGACAACAACGGGGAGTGCAGTAAAAGCATCTTTTATGACATTGCTTTAGTTTTTTGTTACTAGATCTTAAAACTTCTATGTTTTAACCAGTGTCATTATTTGTCTTTTTGTTTCTCAGAAACACAGATCATAGTATCTTTGAATATTTAGTGTCAAGAGAGCTGCTCGTCTAGTTATGTTGGAAGTAGCTACTGTAAATTATTTAGGTACTAAGCCTTACCTTGTAGGGAGAAGGTTTAGCAAAGAATAATAGAGCTTTAAGATGGTATTAAGACAGAATGTTGGCATCTTATAACTCTTGTGTTTCATGGATTCTTGTGAATGGCAAATTTAGTCTTTACTCTGCTGTTGACTTTTGAGGATCATCATTGAAGAAAGCTTAATGTAACAAAATGAATGCCTTTGATATTTTAACTCTTGTTATGATCAACCTGTTGATATCAGAACTTATTTAAACTAGTTATTGGCTGGGCATGGTGGCTCACGCTTGTAATCCCAGCATGTTGGGAGGCCTGGATGGGAGGATGGCTTGAGACCGGCCTGGCAAACATAGTGAGATCCATTCTCTACAAAAAAATTACATGCCTGTGGTCCCTGCTGTTTGGGAAGCTGAGGTGGGAGGATCACTTGAGCCCGGGAAGTCAAAGCTGTGGGGAACCACGATCATACCACTGCACTGCAGCCTGGGCAACAGAATGACAGACACCCTGTCTCAAAACAAAATGAAAACTAGTTCTCAAAAGGGATGGTAGGCTGGGCATGGTGGCTCATACCTGTAAGACCAGCGCTTTGGGAGGCTGAGGCAGGCACATCACTTGAGGCCAGGAGTTCGAGACTAGCCTGGCCAACATGGTTAAACCCCATCTCTACTAAAAATAAAAAAATTAGCCAGGCATGGTGGCGGGTGCCTGTAATCCTAGCTTCTCAGGAGGCTGAGGCTGCAGTGAGTCAAGATCACACCATTGCACTCCAGCCTGGGTAACAGAGCGAGACTGTCTCCAAAAAAAAAAGGGGGGGGGGATGGTAAATGAGCAACTTTCTGGAATTTATATTCTTTGTTAATACCCACAGTGTTTTCTGGTCATTCTCTACTTGTTTCAGTTCTCCTCTGGACTGTTCAGTATACTCAACACTAGCCACAAATGGCTGTTTAAATTAATAAAAATTAAATTAAAAAAGTCAATTCCCATTTGAAGTAAAGCTCATTTTGGTCATGCCGGGCAGAGTTTGAGAGACCATCTCTAATGTTTTGATTATCAGTGTTTTTTCCTAAAGAACTAATCATATTTCCAAGTTTTAGGCATTTCTGTTGCTCCTATGACACATTTTTAGGAGGGTTTTCTTACTCTTATAACTCCCCAATCTACATGTCTACAGTTGATCTATTTCCCAAAGTCTAGTCTCACACTTTGAATTACAGAAATACCTAAATATATAGTATTTTCTGTATATTGCTGAAGTCATATTAAAACTGCCAGCCTGGGCAACAAGGTGAAAATCCGTGTCTACAAACAAAAACAACCCCCCACCCCCATCCCACAAAACCCACAACAATTAGTTGGGCCTGGTGGCACATGCCTGTAGTCTCGGCTACTTAGGAGACTGAGGTGAGAGGATCAGTACAGCACAAGAGGAGGTCAAGGCTGCAGTGAACCATGAGTGCACCACTGCACTCCACCCTGGGCGACAAGAGTGAGACCCTGTATCAAAAAACAAAAAACAGGCCGGGCGCTGTTGCTCATGCCTATAATCCCAGCACTTTGAAGGCTGAGGTGGGAAGATGGCTTAAGTCCAGGACCAGCCCGGGCAACATAGTGAGACCCCGTCTCCTCAAAAAAGAAAAAATAAGCCAGGCGTGGTGGCTCATGTGGTGGCTCCCAGCACTTTGGGAGGCTGAGGTCAGGAGTTCGAGACCAGCCTGGCCAACGTGGTGAAACCCCATCTCTACTGAAAATACAAAAATTAGCAGGCGTGGTAGTGCATGCCTGTGGTTCCAGCTACTCAGGAGGCTGAGGCAAAAGAATCGCTTGAACCCAGGAGGCAGAGGTCGCAGTGAGCTGAGGTCGTGCCACTGTACTCCAGCCTGGACAACAAGAGCAAAACTCCATCTCAAAATAAATTAAATAAATAAGTAAAAATAAACAAAAAAACTGGCCGGGCACGGTGGCTCACGCCTGTAGTCCCATCACTTTGGGAGGCTGATGTGGGCGGATCACCTGAGGTCGGGAGTTGGAGCCCAGCGTGGCCAACATGTTGAAACCCCATCTCTGCTAAAAATAGAAAAATTAGCCAGGCATGGTAGTGTATGCCTGTAATCCAAGCTACTGGGGAGGCTGAGGCAGGAGAATCGCTTAAACCCAGGAGGCGGAGGTTGCGATGAGCTGAGATCACGCCATTGCACTCCAGCCTGGGCAACAGAGTGAGACTCTGTCTCAAAAAAAGAAAAGAAAAAAAAAAAGCAACCAACCAACAACAACAAAAACTAAAACTGAAGTTCTGCTATGTTTCCCCCATCCTCAACATAAACACTCAGAACTCTATAACCTTTCCTTTTTAATTGCTTATATCACGATTTAATCCCTGTTTATTTATTTATTTATTGAGACAGAGTCTCGCTCTGTCATCCAGGCTGGAGTGCAGTGGTGCAATCTTGGCTCACTGCAGCCTCTGCCTCGATGTTCAATTCTCTCTCCACTTAGATAAGGTTTTCTGTCATCCCCCAATTGTTTACTAATTAGGTAATTTTGCTTTTTTTTTGACATGATATTTATACTCACTTTTCTTCACATTACATTCATTTGGTTATACTGCCTGTTCCAGTAATCTCAACATTTTCTGCTTTGAATCCACCCTAATTCCTCTCTGAACAGGAATTTTGGCTTATGTATCTTTGTATTTGAAACACGTAAGACATTATTTCGTAATAGTGTAGTCTTCTTTTATTAGTGATTTAATATACTGAGCTAACTTGTTGTATTTTAATCATTTAGATTATTTACGTGAACTCTTTATTTTTAGTGTGATGAACAAGTCTGGGGTGAATCGTGTAGTTTGGAAACGACCTCGGCTCACTCACAATGGACCTGTTAGAAGAAGCACAGTTATTGACCAGATTCCTTTTCTGGCAGTAGCAAGAGCACTTGGTAAGTAGGACTTAATTTGGTGAAATTATATTGAATTTTGTACGATGTATGGTGGCAAAATAAAAAAGGAAACTGAGAACCCTTACATGGCATATAGTGAGGGTAGCGATACAATGATACTCTGTTAAATGCTTTAGAACCTAATAGAAGCCATGCATGGTGGCTCACACTTAGAATCCCAGCACTTTGGGAGGCTCAGATGGGCAGATCACTTGAGGTCAGGAGTTTGAGACCAGCCTAGTCAACATGGTGAAACTGCATCCTCACTAAAAATACAAAAATTAGCTGGGCATAGTGACGTGTACCTGTAGTCCCAGCTACTCAGGAGGCTGAGACAGGAGAATTGCTTGAACCCAGGAGGCAGAGGTTGCAGTGATCACACCACTGCACTCTAGCCTGGGTGACAGAGCAAGACTCAAAAGAAAAAAAAAAGCCTAATTGAAAGGAAGGTTTAGGTATATATTTCACTGACAGTTGCCCTTTGTTCACGAGTCATGTTCAGTGTTTTGCTAATTTCTATCTGTGTTTAGGGAAGTATATGCATGTCTAGGCTTAATGTTAACCCTTGAAACAATTTTTAAATATCCCATTCTACTTTAGCCCTTTAAGTCCTCCTGAGAGCCTTCAAAACCTCTTTTTTCTTTAGTTAGCAAAGTAATTAAGTATGAAAAAAATAGTTATATTTCTGGTCTACCTGGCTTTGGAAAGAAGGCTAGAGAATTATACCTATTAAGGTGTCTTACCTTGGCTATGCTAGAGGGGGTAGTTTTTCCAAAGAAAATGTCTTGGAGAAAATGCACATTTGTTTATTTTTACTTTATGAGACAGGATCTTGTTCTGTTATTCAGGCTGGATTGCAGTGGCATGATGACAGCTCACTGCAGCCTCTACCTCCCAGGCTCAAGCGATCCTCCCACCTCAGCCTCCCAAGTAACTGGGACTACAGGCATGAGCCACCACGCCTGGCTAATTTGTTCTTTTTTGAGGAGATGGAGTCTCACTATGTTGCCTGGGCTGGTCCTGGGCTTAAGCCATCCTCCTACCTTGGCCTCCCAAAGTGCTGGGATTATAGGCATGAGCCACCACACCCAGCACAACTGCTGTATGTATTAATAATTTGTTTCCAATGTGAAACTAGTTTTCTTCTTCTACACCCTGACTGGTGGACTTTTATGTTATATCCAAGCATTTGCTATTATGAAAAATACTGCAATAAATATTTCCTTATATACACATATGAGATTTCTTTCTTTTTTTTTTTTTTTTGAGACAGAGTTTTATTCTTGTTACCCAGGCTAGAGTGCAATGGTACGATCTCGGCTCACTGTAACCTCTGCCTCCTGGGTTCAAGTGATTCTTCTGCCTCAGCCTCCTGAGTAGCCGGATTACAGGCATGCAGCACCATGCCTGGCTAATTTTGTATTTTCAGTAGAAACGGGGTTTCTCTATGTTGGTCAGACTGGTCTTGAACTCCTGACCTCAGGTGATCTGCCCGCCTCGGCCTCCCAAAGTACTGGGATTACAGGTGTGAGCCACTGTACCTGGCAAGATTTCTTTAAGATACATAACTAGAAATGGAATTTCTGGGTCATAGTATGTTACTTACCAACTGTTTTTGTGTTGTCGACACTCATACAAGATGATAATATTTCTACAGTAAGCAGAGGAGGCTACTTGAGACTGAGGTAACTAACTTGGATGCTCTAGCCACCGAGGACCCACCCTGCTGCCCCTAGGCCATACTCATCAAGGAATACCAGTTGGGAGACTCAATTCAGAGATATCTACATGTTTAGTTTTATTAGGTATTGCGAAATTTCTTCCCAAAGTGATTATCCCAGGTTATTACATTCCTGCTGTATTAGTTATCTATTGCTGTATAATCAAATACTCCCACACTTAGGAGTTTAAAACATTTTTTATGTACACAGCTTCTCTGTCTCAGTAACCCAGGGGTGACTTAACTGGGTAGTTCTGGCTCAGGGTCTCTTGTGTAGCTGTAATCAAGATGTCATTAATCATCTGAAGCCTTCAGTGGGGTTGGAGCATCTACTTGTAAGACAGCTCACTGAGTAAGCTGGCTTGGCAGTAGGCTTCAGTTTCTTGCTTTGCTGGCCTGTACGTAGGGTTGCTTGAATGTGCCTTCATCACATAGCAGCTGGCTTCCTTAGAGCAAGTGATCATAAAAAGACATTTTGACTTCTATCTTGCTTTCTTGATCACTTGCTGTAGGGAATCCAGCTTTGTATTTTGTTAGCCCTGAATCACTAAGTCCAGCCCACCCTCAAGTATATCAAATAATTTGTGGATGTATTTTAAAAGCATACAGTTCCTACTTCGTCATGATTGTTCTTTATTCACCAAATATGTATTAAATACCTGCTATGTGCTAGGTACTGTTCCAGGTGCTGAGGATTCAGCAGTGAATGAAACAAAAATTCCTGCACCCATGGAGCTTACTTTCTAGGTTACTTTCCAAGTAGGTGGGAAGGCACATGCCACCACACCTGGCTGATTTTTGTATTTTTGGTAGAGACGGGGTCTTACCATGTTGGCCAGGCTGGTCTCGAACTCCTGACCTCAGTTTATCTGCCCACCTCTGCTTCCCAAAGCACTGGGAGTACAAGCATGAGCCACTGTGACCGACCTGGAAATAATATTTTTAAAAGAGCTGTGTTACTGATTTTCTGAGTTTAGCTTGTTGCATGGAAATACTGGCCAAAAGTAAATTAAATGCTAGTATTTAGCACACACATGCCGTTATGGTTTACAGTCATTTTTCTTACAGTTTTTTTTTTTGGCGGGGGAAGGAGTGGGAATAGATGTCTCCTTGTCAACATTGGTGCCCTATAGGCACTGATGATAATTACCCAAGTACAAATGTAACAAAGGTGCCTTCTAGTGGCTGCCTGCTGGAATTGCATTTGAGTCTTGCAAATCATTTTATTCACTGGAGAGATCCATTTTTGAGTACAGTGTGTATGAAGCACTTTGCTGTATGTACAAACACATGATCTTTGCCCTTATGGAGCTTGCAGTCTAGGAGAGGATTGAAAGGCATTCATCAGATGATAACAAAAACTGAAAAAGAAAAACAAAACAAAAAAAAAACTTTTTTTTTTTTTTTTTTTTTTTTTGAGACTGAGTTTCATTCTTGTCACCCAGGCTGGAGTGCAGTGGGACGATCTTGGCTCACTGTAACCTTTACTTCCCAGGTTCAGGTGATTCTCCTGCCTCAGCCTCCTACATAGCTGGAATTACAGGCACCCGCCACCACACTCAGCTAATTTTTGTATTTTTACAAAATACAAAAAATACAGCAGTTTAGCCATGTTGGCTAGTTTGGTCTCTAACTCCTGACGTCAGGTGATCTACCTGCCTCAGCTGCCTAAAGTGCTGGGATTACAAATGTGAGCCATGGCACCCAGCTAAAACTGAGAATTTTAAATTCTTCTCTTTTTTTTTTTGAGATGGAGTCTCACTCTGTTGCTCAGGCTAGAGTGCAGTGACATGATCTCGGCTCACTGCAGCCTCTGCCTCCCAGGTTCAAGTGATTCTTTTGCCTCCGCCTCCTAAGTAGCTGGGACTACAGGCGAGTGCCACTGCACCCGGCTACTTTTCGTATTTTTAATAGAGACGGGATTTCACCATGTTGGCCAGACTGGTCTTGAACTCCTGACCTCAGGTAATCTGCCCGCCTCAGCTTCCCAAAGCGTTGGGATTACAGGCGTGAGCCACCGCACCCAGCCTATTCTTCTTGTATGTACTAATGAAAACCTAAAATAAGGATATTTCACTTAACCAGAGAGGCTGGAAAAGTGATATTTGAACTGAGTTTTGAAGAATTACTGGAGGTTAAGGAGGAAGAAAGTGTGTTTTAGGCATAGAAAACAGCATTTTTGAAAAGTTCGGTGACAGGAAGAAGCATAGTGACATAGGAACTCTGGTGAAGGCCATTGTAGCTGGAACAGGGATAAGGAAATAAGAGATTTGGATAAAATGAGAAAATACTGTATTTTATAGGCAGTGGTAAAGAATTGTGTTTGGCTGGATGTGGTGGCTCACGCCCATAATTCCAACACTTTGGGAGGTCAAGGCAGGTGGATTGCTTGAGTTCAAGACCAGCTGGACAACATGGCGAAATCTCCCCTCTACAAATAATTAGCTGGGTGTGGTTGCACGTACTTGTAGTCCCAGTTACTCAGGAGGCTTTGGTCGGGAGGATTGCTTGAGCCCAGGAGGCTGCAGTGAGCCAAGATTGTGTCACTGCACTCCAGCTTGGGCGACAGAGCAAGACCCTGTTTCAAAAAAAATAAAAGAATTGTGTCTTTATCTTAAAAACAATTGTGAACTATAACAGAGTTGGAATGGGAAACAACCAGATTTGTGTATTTTTAATTGTGGTAATATATACTTAGCATACACACAACTTACTGTTGTAAGCACATGGTTCATTGATGTTAAGTACAGTTATACTGTTTTGCAACCATCATCCACCATTTATCCTAGATTTGTGGGGGTTTTTTTGTCTTTGTAATTTCAACTTTTAGATTCAGGAAGTACATGTACAGGTTTGTTACATGGGTATATTGCATGGTGCTGAGGTTTGGGGTACGGTTGATTCTGTCATCCAGGTAGGGAGCATAGTACCCAATTGTTAGTTTTTCACATCTTCCTCCTCTCCCTTCTCCCTCTAGTGGTCCTCAGTGTCTGTTGTTGCCATCTGTATGTTCGTGTGTACCCAATGTTTAGCTCCCATTTACAAGTGAGAACATGTGGTATTTGGCTTTCTTTTCCTGCATTAATTTGCTTAGGATAGTGACCTCCAGCTGCATCTGTGTTGCTGCAAAGGATATAATTTCATTTTTTTTTGTGGCTATGTATTATTCCGTAGTGTGTATGTACCATATTTTCTTTATCCATTTCACTTTTGATGGGCAACTAAGTAGATTCCTTGTCTTTGCTATTGTGAATAGTGCTCTGATGAACATTTGAGTGCATATGTCTTTTTGGTAGAGCAATTTATTTTCCTTTGGATGTATACCCAGTAACAGGATTGCTAGATCGAATGGTAGTTCTGTTTTAAGTTCTTTGAGGTATCTCCATACTGCTTTCCACAGTGGCTGAATTAATTTATATTCCCACCAACAGTGTATAAGCATTCCCTTTTCTCTGCAGCTTTGCCAGCATCTGTCATTTTTTGACTTTTTAATAATAGTCATTCTGACAGGTATGACATGGTATCTCATTGTGGTTTTCATATGCATTCTCTAATGATTACTAATATGGAGCTTTTTATGATTCTTGACCATTTGCATGTCTTCTTTTGAAAAGTGTTGATGCCTTTTGCCTACTTTTTAATGGGGTTATTTGTTTTTAACTTGTTGAATATTTAAGTTCCTTACAGATTCTAGATAATTAGATCTTTGTCAGATACATGTTTGCGAATATTTTCTCCCTTTCTGTAGGTTGTCTGTTTACTCTGTTGATAGTTTCTTTTGCTGTGCAGAAGCTCTTTCATTAGGTCCCACTTGTCAATTTTTGCTTTTGTAGCAGTTGCTTTTGAGGATTTAGTCACAGATTCTTTCCCAAGGCTGATGTCCATCCAGGAGTCTTACAGTTTGAGGTCTTGCATTTAAATCTTTAATCCACTAGGTTTGTGTTTTAAAGAGAGAATTTTAATTGCAATTTTGAGAATGGATTAGAGGTATAAACATTGTTGGAAGTTCTCCATGGGAAACCACTCAGAGGGGTGCTGAAATTTGCTAGGTGTAAGGACCACTGAGTGTCTTGTGGACTGCTGGCTGCCATGTGCCACAGGAGCAAGCAGAAAATATACTGGAACCAGAAAGCAGGCCTCCTCTCTTCTGGTGTCCCTTCAGCACCCTTTACTGAGGAAAAAAGGGAATTGGCTGACTGCCAGTGTCCAAGGCACCTCCTTTCAGGACCTACAGAAATGTTCTGTGATCCTACTTTGGTGTACAAACACTAGATCAGTAATAAAAACCCTTAGTTAAAGGCCCAATTCTGATCCTTACCAGTTATTTGATAATATATAGAATCACACAGACTCTTTGAACTGATAAAACAAGGGAAAGTGTTATGAGTATGAATCATCTGGTAAGTCTGTTAAAAGGTCAGATTCTAGAGACTTTTACTAGCAAATTTGAAGCAACTTGAGCATCAAAACAAATTATAACAGGAATAAGTTTAAAAATATTGAATAAAAAAGAATCTGTAAGTCTATATAGAGATGGACTATATTTTTGTGATTTGGGTAGCCAATTTGTGAATTGGGTAGCCACCCTCCCACAGTAGATTCAGAGAGACTCCAAAGAAAACTCGTTTTTTTTTTTTTTTGAGACGGTGTCTCACTCTATCATCAGGCTGGAGTGCAGTGGTGCGATCTCGGCTCACTGCAACCTCTGTCTCCTGGGTTCAAGCCATTCTCCTGCCTCAGCCTCTCGAGTAGCTGGGACTATAGGTGTGCACCACCCCGCCCAGCTAATTTTTGTATTTCTAGTAGAGACAGGGTTTCACCATTTTGGCCAGGATGGTCTCGATCTCTTGACCTCGTGATCTACCAGCCTAGGCCTCCCAAAGTGTTGGGATTACAGGCGTGAGCCACCATGTCTGGCCAGAAAATTCTTTAAAAAAGACTTTCTCATCCAGGCTGGAGTACAGTGACATGATCCTGGCTCACTGCTATGTCCACCTTCTAGAGTCAAGCGATTCTCCTGCCTCAGCCTCCCGAGTAGCTGGGATTACAGGAGCGTGCCACTACGCCCAGCTAATGTTTGTATTTTCAGTGGAGCCAGGGTTTCACCATGTTAGCCAGGCTGGTCTCAAACTCCTGACCTCAAGTGATCCACCTGCCTCGGCCTCCCAAAGTGCTGGGATTACAGATGTGAGCCACCGCACCTGGCAAAAGAACTATCTTAAACTCTTCACAATTGTCAATATCATGAATGATAAAAACAAAACAAAACCCTAGGGAACTGTTTTAGGTTAAAAACAACTAAAAAATGACAAATGCAATTAATTTTTTTTAAGTTTTTTAAAAAATAAAGATGGGGTTTCACTGTGTTTCCCAGGCTGGTCTCGAACTCCCAGGCTCAAGCAGTCCTCCTGCTTTGGCCTCCCAAAGTGTTGGGATTACAGGCATGAGCCATCTAACCTGGCCGAAGAATGATCCTTGAATGGATCCTGGATATTAAAAATGCATTATTGTGACAACTGGGAAGATTTGAACATAAGTTTTATATTATACAGTGGTATAGCAATATGAAATTGCCTGAGTGTGGTAGAATAACATCCTCATGCTTAGGAGATAAATGTTGAAGTATTACTATTTGGAGGTGAAGTGTTTTGAGTCTGTAATCTAATCTCAGATGGTTGAGCAAATAACTAAAACCAGCTCTATCCACAGAGTCCAACATTGTCTGCATTAAAAAATCCCAAACAGAAGAACTACTGGAATTAATAAGTGGATTCAGCAAGTTCACAGGACCCAGATTCAGCCTACACAGTCTATCATATTTTTATGTACTAAAAATGAACAGTTCATAATGAAATTTAAATAAGTATCATCTATAATTGCAGCCCCCCCCAGAAAAAAACCATGAAATACTTAGGTATAATTGTAACAAACTATGTTTAAGATTTATATGCGGGAAACTACAAAATGATGAAAGAAATCAAAGAAATAGAAATAGACCATATGTCTTAGTCAAAACCCAGAGTTTAAAAATTTAAGTTAGAAGAAACAATCTGTTCTTCTGAAAACGTATTGTGGTTTATCGAGAAAGAGAGATTGAGGTCGGGCGTGGTAGCTAATGCCTGTAATTCCAGCACTTTGGGAAGTCTAGGAGTATAGATCACCTGAGGTCAGGAGTTCCAGACCAGCCTAGCCAACATGGTGAAATCTGTCTCTAATAAAAATACAAAAATTAGCCAGGTGTAGTGGTGGGCGCCTGTAATCCCAGCTACTCGGGAGGCTGAGGCAGGAGAATCACTTGAAACCAGGAGGCGGAGGTTGCAGTGAGCCAAGATCACGCCATTGCACTCCAGCCTGGGCAACAAGAGCGAAACTCCATCTCAAAAAAAAAAGAAGTAGATATTGGCAAGATATTGGAGACTAGTGATTTGGAAGTTGTCAGTAAAAGAGTTGGAAACTTGAAAGGATGGTTTCACCAAAGCAATGTAAATATCTGTGGGTGTGTGTGTATACACACACACATATATATATGTAGGTAGGTAGGTAGATAGGTATCTCCAGAAAGATAAGAACATAATAATAATAGTCCTTACAGGGAAAACTGGAAGGGCGGTGATGAGAAAGGAGAATTTTCACTGTATATGTACCCTTTTGTATCTTTTGGTTTTCGTACCATGTGGGTGTATTACATAATATTATAAAATAAAAAGGCAGACCCAGTGCCATGGCTCATACCTGTAATCCCACCACTTTGGGGGACTGAGGTGGAAGGATTGCTTGAGTCCAGGACTTGGAGACCAGCCTGGACAACATAGTGGGAACCCCATCTCTACAAAAAATAAATTAGCTGGGCCTGTTGGTACACACCTATAGTCCCAGCTACTTGAGAGGTTGACGTAGGAGGATCACTTGAGCCCAGGAGATCGATCCTGCAGTGAGCCATGATTGTGCCACTGTCTCCGTGTTCATTTTTATTATTTCGTCAACCAGGGAGCTTTGTTTTGCTGGTATAATGAGGTAAGTGTGTCTTTGTGAGCTTATCTGGATTATAATTAACTTTTAGTGGTTGCGTGTATTCTGTTTTGCTGCTCAGAGGGCTGAATTGCTCTTTGAAGAGTCCAGTTAGCAATGATTTTGCTACTTTTGAGTGGGAGTAATTGATTTGAATTATTCTTTCCTTGGACTCCCAGTATGTTTGAATTGCCAGTATTTCTGATGGGAGCTAGTGAGGAAGTTTAAATAAGGAAAAGGACAAAGCTCTTCCTCTTGTTTAACAAAAAAAAACAGACCTACTGAAAGGGGACAAAAATTGTTTAGGCCGGGCGCGGTGGCTCAAGCCTGTAATCCCAGCACTTTGGGAGGCCGAGACGGGCGGATCACGAGGTCAGGACATCGAGACCATCCTGGCTAACACGGTGAAACCCTGTCTCTACTAAAAATACAAAAACTAGCCGGGCGAGGTGGCAGGCGCCTGTAGTCCCAGCTACTCAGGAGGCTGAGGCAGGAGAATGGCGTAAACCCCGGAGGCGGAGATTGCAGTGAGCTGAGAACCGGCCACTGCACTCCAGTCAGGGCGACAGAGCAAGACTCCGCCTCAAAAAAAAAAAAAAAAAAAAAAAATTGTTTAACCTCTTGTCTGAAAATCTTTTGCTTTTAATTTAGGCCTTTCCCTTAAGTAGTTCACAATAAACAAAAGAGGCAGAAATTAATGTTTTCTCCTTTCTGTCTCCTCTTCCACATTTATTGGAAACAAAAGAAAAATTTATATTGTTTCATTTATGTTGTCTTATGTATTACAGAAAAGTAGATGGTTTCTATAAATCATTTTTATTTTCTTCTCGTTTAGTTTTGTTGATCTTTTTAATGGCTTAGGTCGACTGAAAGTTCTTTTCTCTTGAGCATTTTGATGTTTGTATCTAATAGGTTTAAAGGCAGAAGTTTAGGCATTATTTTTATGTGGAGATAATCAAGGAGAAGGAGAAATGTGTAAGAGCTTTCTTTTTCCAGCTCAGTGAAAGAGAGAACTGTTGCTCTCCAAAGGTTGGTCATATGGTTGGTAAAGAGAATTAAAATGCTGGTTTTTATATTTTGAATTTTCTTCCAAGTGACTGGTACTTGTTCTGTAAGTTTTGATGTAGGTACTTTACTGATCTAGAGATTAACAGGAAGTTTGCAAACAGCCATTGATACTTCTGTTTGTAGGATAAGTTCTCATCTTGTCCTTTTTCTTCAAAATTATCTTGATTATTCCTGGCCCTTTGCGCTTAGCCTGTCAAATTCTACAACAATCCTTTTGGGATTTTGAATTATATTGGCTTTGTAGATTATTTTGGGAAGAATTGACATCTTTATTATGATAAGTATTCCTATCTATGAATCTGATTGGTTTCTTCATTTATTTAGATTATCTTTTTAATGTTTCAAAATAGAATCTATAATCTTCATAACAGGCATGTATACCGTTTGTTAAAGTTGTTCCTAAGTACCTTACATTTGGTTCATTGTTAAAATTAGATTATTTAAAAATTTATATTTTCTGTGTATTGCTATTATATAGAAATACTGTTGACTTATATATTGAGTTTGTATTTAACAACTTTGCTAAACTTTCCTATTGTAATCATTTCTTTTTGGTTTTCCATGTAGAAATGAAATTATCTGCAAATAATAATAGTATTATTTTCTCCTTTCCATTTTGTATATCCTTTATTTTTATTATCTTTCTGTGCTGGGAAGGACTCAGTATAGTATTAGAAGAGAAACAATGATACAAGGCATAGTTTCTTATTTCTACATTTTAAAGGGAATACTTTTAACATTTTACCTTTAAGTAAGCTGATTACAGAATTCTGGTGGATATACTTTATCAGGTTAAGGGAGTTCTCTTTTATTCTTAGTTTGCTAGGAAATCTTACCGTGAAAGGAGTTTGAATGTTATCAGACGCTTTTCTGCATCTATTGAGATGAACTGTGTTGATTTTCTCTTTTAATCTGTTGCTGTTGTACTATTAGCTTTCAAGTAATACTTCTTGCTTTTTCTGCTCCCTTGCCCCAGGTGATTTGTGGAGCTATGATTTCTTCAGTGGTGAGTTTGTGGTGTCACCTGAACCGGACACAAGTGTCCACACTCTTGACCCTCAGAAGCACAAGTATATTATATTGGGGAGTGATGGGCTTTGGAATATGATTCCACCACAAGATGCCATCTCAATGTGCCAGGACCAAGAGGAGAAAAAATACCTGATGGTGAGAAGTGATTCAATAACTTGATATTGTTGTCTAAACATTGTTTTGGTACTTCTGTGAGAATCTTGAATATGAACTAAGGACATTCACCTTGGGTAGATTTTTGCATTTGCCTGGATCTGCTAGTGGGTAAAACATAGGCTTTGTAGCTCCTAATCATTAGAGGAATGAGACAAGAAATATATAAGTGAAACCTAATAACAAAACACACAACCACTGACTTCAGTATAAATTGGCCTGTGGAACACTGCTAATTCCCTATTTTTTTAAATGACATATAATTCACATACCATAAAATTTATCCTTTTAAGGTATATAATTCAGTGATTCTTAGTGTAGTTCACAAAGTTGTACAGCCATCACCACTACTTCTTTTTTTTTTTGAGACAGAGTCTCGCTCCGTCACCCAGGCTGGAATGCAGTGTCATGCTCTCAGCTCACTCTAACCTCCGCCTCCCAGCGTCAAGCGATTCTCCTCCTACCTCAGCCTCCCGAGTAGCTGGGATTACAGGCATGTACCACCCCACCCAGCTAATTTTTTTGTAGTTTTAGTAGATGGGGTTTCATCATGTTGGCCAGGCAGGTCTTGAACTCCTGACCTCAGGTGATCCACCTGCCTCGGCCCCACAAAGTGCTGGGATTTAAGGCATGAGCCACTGTGCCTGGCCTCCATCACCACTACTTCTACTACCTTTTTTTTTTTTTTTTTTGTCTCCCAAGAGATGAGGTCTCATTACATTGCCCAGGCTGGTTTAGAACTCCTAGGCTTAAGCAGTCCTCTCACCTCAGCTTCCTGAGCAGCTGGGACTACTATGGTGCCATGCCCATCTCCTAATCTCAAAACATTTTCATCATCATCTCCTAACAGAGCACATGGCAGTATCTTGAATCAAAGACCCAAAGATGGGTTATCCTTAGAAAAGATGATCTTTCTCTCAGATGGGAGGAATAGTAAAGCTGTATTTTGAGGTGGAAGGAGGGGCAAATTGATTGAATTTTTGTTAAATTGCCTGCATTCAGTCTGGGCGCAGTAGCTCACGCCTGTAATCCCAGCACTTTGGGAGGCTGAGACGGGTGGATCACCCAAGGTCAGGAGTTAAGAGACCAGCCTGGCCAACATGGTGAAACCCCACCTGTATTAAAAATACAGAATTAGCTGGGTGTGGTGGTACTCGCCTATAGTCCCAGCTACTTAGGAGGCTGAGGCTGGAGAATCGCTTGAACCTGGGAGGCAGAGGTGTCACTGAGCCAAGATCATGCCGTTGCACTCCAGCCTGAGAAATAACAATGAAACTGTGTCTCAAAAAAAAAAAAAAATTGCCTCCATTCATTCACTCAACTAACACAAGGTGTTAGGTACAGGGATTGCAAAGGTAAATAGAATATGGTCCTTCCTCAGCACTCACCATATTATTATAAATAGAATATATAAAAAACTAACAATCCCATTAAATCACGAGTTCTTTTAAGGTGAGAGTCATCTTGATTCAGTTTTATAGTTTCAGGGCCTGGTGTGTTGCATTTAGTCGGAGATTATCAGGTACCAAAGAGTAACATAAAGACTGTTCTGTCTAATGGATTTAGAATTCTGTAATGATCTGAGAGAGATCATTTCAATGGCATAAAGACAAAAGCCAGTTTGTAGTGGGTTGGAAGAACCTATTTATGAACCCTAAAGTGTTTTAAGATGAGTATTGAAGGAAGCATCTGTATAATACATAATTAGAACAAGTCTTATGAGACCTAGGAGAGTGAGACGATAGAAAATATCACAAGATTGCATAGGAAGCTTCATGGAAGAGAGTGATATTTGAGCAAGAAATTTTGCAGGCTTGATCTAAGCAGCAGTGGCTTTTGGAAAAAACACAAAGAAATACATGTGTGCCAGGCGCGGTGTCTCAACCCTGTAATCCCAGCACTTTGGGAGGCCAAGGCAGGTGGATCACTTGAGATCAGGAGTTTGAGACCAGCCTGGCCAACATGGTGAAACCCCATCTCTACTAAAAATACAAAAATTAGCGAGGCGTGGTGACTCGCACCTGTAATCCCAGTTACTCGGGAGGTTGAGGCAGGAGAATTGCTTGAACCCCGGAGGCAGAGGTTGCAGTGAGCTGAGATCGTGCCACTGCACTCCAGCCTGGTATCAGAGCAAGACTCTATCTCAGAACAAACAACAACAACAACAACAAACCCACAAAGAAATACATGAGTAGTAGAATCGACAGCTCGTATGTTTTTAAGGAAGAAGAATATGATGACACCTAAATTTCTAACTCTGGTGACTAGTAAGCTGTTATAAAGAAGAAACATCATTTAGGGAGAGATGGGGAAGGTAATTATTTCAGACATAGGCATGTTGTGTTGGAGGTACCTGTGGTTCATCTAGATAGATATCTTCAGTAGGCAGTTATAAATATTTGAGAGAGAGGGGTGGCATGCTCCTATGGTCCCAGCTACTCAGGAGGCTGATGTGGGAGGATTGCTTGACCCCAGGAGTTCAGGGCTGTAGGGAACTATGATTGTGCTTGTGAATAGCCACTGCACTCCAGCCTGGACAACATAGTGAGACCCTCATCTCTTTAAAAATAAAAACTTGGGAAGGAAGCCTGGAAATACTAATTTGACAGTTAACAAGAGTTGTGTAAATTGTGGCAATTTATGCACTTAGAGAGACTGTGTGGTTTAAGAGCACACAATATTAGGGGGACTCAAGTCAGCAGAATTCTAGTGAGCTGAGGGAAAAAAATACAGGTAAAGTAGTGGAAAATGGTTTATATAATTGTTTTCATGGAGCATCGATGGGAATGGAAACAGGCACACTGAAAAAGTGAGAGGTAAGGGCTCAGTCAACTGGTGTTTGGAGAGTGATGAACCACGTGCCGTGGGGAATGTGATAGATTCATGAATTAGAGAGTAATGCTGCCTTTAAGCAATTCTGAGGTGCATATTTTCTTTTAGTATCTCTGAAATTGGAACACTTTTTACAAATAGTATATCATAGTTCAATTAACAGTGTTTTGTTTTGTTTGAGACAGAGTCTTGCTCTGTCGCCAGGCTGGAGTGCGGTGGCGCAATCTCAGCTTGCTGCAACCTCTGCCTCTTAGGTTCAAGCGATTCCCCTGCCTCAGCCTCCCAAGTAGCGGGGACTACAGGCACGTGCCACCATGCCCGGCTAATTTTTTTTTTTTTTTTTTTTTTTTTTTGAGATGGAGTCTCACTCTGTCCCCCAGGCTGAAGTGCAGTGGCATGATCTTGGCTCACTGCAAGCTCCGCCTCCCAGGTTCACGCCATTCTCCTGCCTCAGCTTCCCAAGTAGCTGGGTCTACAGGCGCCCACCACCATGCCCAGCTAATTTTTTTTTTTGTATGTTTAGTAGAGACGGGGTTTCACTTTGTTAGTCAGGATGATCTTGATCTCCTGACCTCGTGATCCGCCTGCCTCGGCCTCCCAAAGTGCTGGGATTACAGGCGTGAGCCACCGCGCCTGGCCCAGCTAATTTTTTTTATTTTAGTAGAGACGAGGTTTCACCACGTTGGCCAGGATGATCTCCATTTCCTGACCTCATGATCCACCTGCCTTGGCCTCCCAAAGTGCTGGGATTACAGGCGTGAGCCACCACGCCCAGCCGACAATGTATTTTATTTCTTTTGTGGCACATAAAATGATGCATCCATAACACCAGGCTCATGGTATTCTACATGAAGAAAACAGTCTAAGTGATCCAGTCAGAGAGTTAGAAAAAAGAACATCAGAGTAAAACCCCTCAAAATAGGAGGATGAAAATAGTAGAGCAGAAATTAATTATTTAGGGAGATTCACAAACCCAGAAGGGCAGTCCTTTAAGAAGACAAATAAGGCATGATTGTTTCTAGTTCAAGAAAACACAAAGTTTGAGTGGACATAACTACAGTTAAAAATAGAGATTTTTAAAACACACTTTAAAAAATTCAGAGTATACTATACATATGAAATTTACCATTTGTACTACTTGAAAGTGTACAGTTCAAAAGTAATGAATACATTTGTACATTTGTATTCTTTTTTCCCATCCTTCATCCCTTCCTCCCTACTACCCTTCCTGACTTCTCATAACCACAGTTCTACTCTCTGTCTTTGTGAGATCTTCTCTTTTAGCTGCCACATATGAGTGAGATCATGTCTTTCTGTGCCTGGATTATTTTATTTAGCATAATGATCTCCAGTTCCATCCATGTTGCTGCAAATGACAGGATTTCATTCTTTTCTATGGCCAAGTACTATTTCATTATATGTGTATATATATATATACACCACATTTTCTTTATCCATTCGTGTATTAAATGGAATTGACGTAGGATGATTCTGTATTTGGACTATTGTGAATAGTGCTGCAATAAACATGGGAGTGCAGATACACCTTCAGTGTATTGATTTTCTTTCTGTTGGATATATGTATAGTAGTGGAATTGTTGGATCATATGGTAGTTTGCTTCTGTCTTTTTTTTGAGGAACCTTCATACTCTTCTTCATAGTGGCTGCACTAATTTACATTCCCACTAACACTGAGGGTTCCCCTTTCTGCACATCCTCACCAGCATCTGTAGTTGCCTATCTTTTTGATACAAGCCATTTTAACTGGCGTGAGATGATACCTCATTGTGGTTTTGATTTGCATTTCTCTGATGATTCGTGATGTTGAGCATTTTTTTCATTATTTGTTAATCATTTGTATGTCTTTTGAGAAATATGTGTTTTAGATCTTTTGCCCATTTTAAAATTGGATTATTTGGGGTTTGTTTTGTTTCGTTGCTACTGATTTGAGCTCCTTAAATATTGTGGTTGTTAATTCCTTGTCAGATGGATAGTTTGCAGATGTTTTATCCCATTCTGTGATAATTTTAATTAGAAAATGTTGGGGAGGCTGAGGCAGGCGCCCAGCTTCTACGGGTACTTTTAATACATGTAGGCAGCGGGGTGCAGCGGCTCATGCCTGTAATCCCAGAACTTTGGGAGGCCGAGGTGGGCAGATCACCTGAGGTTAGGAGTTTGAGACCAGCCTGGCCAATGTGGTGAAACCCTGTCTCTACTGAAAGTACAAAAAAAAAAAAAAAAAAAAAAATTAGCTGGGCATGGCGGCAGGTGCCTGTAATCCCAGCTACTCGGGAAGCTGAGGCGGAAGAATCACTTGAACCTGGGAGGCGGAGGTTGTGGTGAGAGGTCGTGCCATTGCACTCCAACCTGGGTGACAAGAGCAAAACTCTGTCTCAAAAAAAAAAAAAGGCTTCTTTCCTGGAGTACATCATTTTCACTTCTATTCTGTGAAACTTAGCAGATTACAAATTCATATATGGCACTGGAAGTTTTATTCGAAGCCACATTTATTTGCATAAAATGAGATCCTTTTGAAACTTTTGTTTTCTTTACTCGTTCAATTGGTATATATTTATTCTTTATTCTATAAGCAGTTACTGTATTATGTTTTCCTCATATGAGTGACATTGACTATATATGTGTGTGTGTGTGTGTGTATATGAGCTGTTTATATTTCCTTTTCTCTGGATTTTGTTTATATTCTTTGACAATTTTTATGTTGAGTCATTGTCTTCAATTTGCAGAATCTCTTATTTTGGGAGGAATTTGACCCTTTGCAATGATTTTTTTTTTTTTTTTTTACCATGCCTGATTGTCTTGTTTGTGAATTATGTTTTCTAAATAACTTCATGTTTACTTTTTGTTGTTGTTGTTGTTTTGAGATGGAGTCTCGCTCTGTCACCCAGGCAGGAGCGCATGGCATGATCTCTGCTCACTGCAACCTCCACCTCCCAGGTTCATGCCATTCTCCTGCCTCAATCTCCCAAGTAGCTGGGATTACAGGCACGTGCCACCATGCCTGGCTAATTTTTGTATTTTTAGTAGAGACAGGGTTTCACCGTATTGGTCAGGCTGGTCTTGAACTCCTGATCTTGCAATCCACCTGCCTCCACCTCCCAAAGTTCGGGGATTACAGGCATGAGCCACCGTGCCTGGCTACTTTTCTTTTTAAGTAACTTCTTTATAACTTTTTCTTTTCTTTTCTTTTTTGTTTTTGTTTTTGTTTTTTGTTGTTGTTGTTTTCTCTCTTTCTTTTTTGGAGATGGAGTCTTGCTGTGTTGCCTAAGCTGGAATGCGGTGGCGTGATCTCGGCTCACTGAAACTTCTGTCTCCTGGGTTCAAGCGATTCTCCTGCCTCAGCCTCCCCAGTAGCTGGGACCATAGGCACGTGCCATCGCGCCCGGTTAATTTTTTGTTTTTTTTTTTAGGTAGACACGGGGTTTCACCATGTTAGCCAGGATGGTCTCGATTTCCTGACCTCATGATCCGCCCGCCTCAGCCTCCCAAAGTGCTGGAATTACAGGCATGAGCTATTGCACCTGGCCAACTTTTTCTTTTCTTTTTTCTTTTCTATTTTCTTTTCCTTTTCCTTTTCTTTTCTGACAGAGTCTCGCTCTGTTGCTCAGGCTGGTGTGCGGTGGTGTGATCTCCACTCACTTCAGGCTCCGCCCCCGGATTCATGCCATTCTCCTGCCTCAGCCTCCCAAGTAGCTGGTACTACAGGCGCCCACCATCACGCCCGGCTAATTTTTTTGTGTTTTTAGTAGAGACAGGGTTTCACAGTGTTTGCCAGGATGGTCTGGATCTCCTGACCTTGTGATCCGCCTGCCTCAGCCTCCCCAACATTTTCTAATTAAAGTTACAGTGAAGGCTGAGTTTCTTGATAAAAATAAAAATAGTGAAATGTGATGACAGGATAAAACCTTGTTTTATTAGTATTTTTTTAATTTAGAGAAGTACTATTTTAACATAGCTAAGGAGACTGGGGATAACGTTTGAAAATTTGGGAGCTTTGACTGGGCGCAGTGGCTCACGCCTATAATCCCAGCACTTTGGGAGGCGGAGGCAGGCGGATTACGAAGTCAGGAGATCGAGACCATCCTGGCTAACGTGATGAAACCCCATCTGTACTAAAAATACAAAAAATTAGCCAGATGTGGTGGCGGGCGCCTGTAGTCCCAGCTACTGGGGAGGCTGAGGCAGAAGAATGGCATGAACCTGGGAGGTGGAGCTTGCAGTGAGCCAAGATCGTGCCACTGCTCTCCAGCCTGGGTGACAGAGAGCAAGACTCCATCTCAAAAAAAAAAGACAATTTGGGAGGTTTTTTGGGCCACAGTGAACACCAAATATTTAATTTGATATAGATGTTGTGGCAGCTAAATCTGAGTTACTTTCCTTCTCCTTGTTCTTTTGAATACAGGGTGAGCATGGACAATCTTGTGCCAAAATGCTTGTGAATCGAGCATTGGGCCGCTGGAGGCAGCGTATGCTCCGAGCAGATAACACTAGTGCCATAGTAATCTGCATCTCTCCAGAAGTGGACAATCAGGGAAACTTTACCAATGAAGATGAGTTATACCTGAACCTGACTGATAGCCCTTCCTATAATAGTCAAGAAACCTGTGTGATGACTCCTTCCCCGTGTTCTACACCACCAGTCAAGGTATATAGTTCCATAGTTTTTAAGCTATGTTTTAATAGTCACCAGTTCTTTGGTTACTGTCACCTGGAAATAATTTTTAAATTCTTACAGCATTTTGGATTTGAACTCGGTTCAAGAAAGTGGTATAACTTATTATCAGAGAGCCATCTTTATATCAATACTAATCTGAATGCCAGCCATGTGTACAGCACTAATAAAAAGGTGATTGTGGGCTCTTAAGAATATTATCGTTTGCCATCTAATGTTATGAATATTATTTTTAAAGCATTTAGAAGTTTGTGAAGCACTTAAATATATTTTATTTGAATCTCATTGCCCAGAAGTAGAGCTAATGTTATTATTTCATTTTATCAGTAATAAGCCTGAGAGATTAAACTGTCTAAACGAGGTCATAGAGAATCAAAATTGAGCTGGACCTGAGGACAGCAGACGTTACAACTGGTTGTCTGTCAACTCGTCTAAGAAACTTTATTCCTATTTCTTATCCACGTTAATATTGAGTGAGTTTAAGATATGCTTTGAAATAAGCAAATTTTAAGTAGATATCATACTTTCCTTTTTTGATTTACTAAGAACTCAAATACTTGGTTGTGTTTTCATACTAATTTTTCCCACCAAAAATTAGCAATATTGATTGATAATTGCTTTAATACATAGTATGGCTAACCTGGCTTTCTGAGAATGTGTTTTCAGTAGACTGACCATTAAAATGGGAAATATAGCGAAATCTAACGTCATCTATTCAGGCAGTTTTTTAAAGTGTCAAGGGCTTTAATTTTGGGGGTTGTAATCCTATAGTCCATACTTGGAAATGGGTTATTACTGCTTTGCTTTCTTTCACTTTACATACATATGGCAAAAACCACATATGGCCAGATAAAATGGAATCTTTTCATTTCTTTTTCTTTTTTTGTTTTTGAGACAGAGTTTCACTCTTGTTGCCCAGGCTAGAGTGCAGTGGCACGATCTTGGCTCACTGCAACCTCCACCTCCTAAGTTCAGGTGATTCTCCTGCCTCAGCCTCCCGAGTAGCTGGGATTACAGCTGCCCGCCACTATGCCGTGCTAATTTTTTGTATTTTTAGTGGAGATGGGGTTTCACCATGTTAGCCAGGCTGGTCTTGAACTCCTGACCTCAGGTGATCCACCCGCGTTGGCCTCGCAAAGTGCTGGGATTACAGGTCCAGCCAAAATGAAGTATTTTCATTTACAAAAGGTTTCTTTTCTTTGAAAACCGTGAATGGTAATGTAGGTTGAAACCCTTTAAAGCCTCTTTATTCTCTTTTCGAAGCTGCGAAGGAGCTTGTGTTTGTATATTTGCGTATGTCTGAATATTTGTATATAATTATTACTTTCATGTTCCCCGATAACTGACCTTTAGGCAGTATAGAGAAGGAGGAGACATTAGGGTGGGGAATAGTGTGAGGGACAAAGGGGCATTCTTAATATTTACCTCAAATAAAAATTATTGCAGTCTGCTGACTGGCATTAGTAAACCCATACATAAAATATGTTTAAAAAATTACTTAAGCCAGGCACTGTGGCTCATACCTGTAATTCCAGCACTTTGGGAGGCCGAGTGGGGCAGATCACGTGAGGTCAGGAGTTTGAAACCAGTCTGACCAACATGGAGAAACCCCATTTCTACTAAAAATACAAAATTAGCCAGGTGTGATGGTGCATGCCTGTAATCCCAGCTACTTGGGAGGCTGAGGCAGGAGAATCACTTGAACCCAGGAAGTGGAGGTTGCAGTGAGCCAAGAACACGCCATTGCACTTCAGCCTGGGCAACAACAGCGAAACTCCATCTCAAAAAAAAAAAAAAAGGAAAGACAAGAAAAAAATTAAATTCTGGGCTGGGTGCGGTGGCTCACGCCTGTAATCCCAGCACTTTGGGAGGCCAAGGCACGCGGATCAGGAGGTCAGGAGATTGAGACCATCTTAGCCAACATCGTGAAACCCCATCTCTACTAAAATACAAAAAAATTAGCTGGGCATGGTGGCTCGTGCCTGTAATCCCAGCTACTTGGGAGGCAGAGGCAGGGGAATCGCTTGAACCCGGGAGGTGGAGGTTGCAGTGAACTGAGATTGTGCCACTGCACTCCAGCTTGGTGACGGAGCAAGACTCTGTCTCAAAAAACATAGTAATAATAATTCTGATAATGACCTAATAATACTACTAAAGATAAGAAGACGTATGCATGCCATATGCAGGTATAGTTATTTGTTAACCCATTGGCCCTGCCCAAATATGGGAAAATATTTAGATTAATTCAGAATAATTAGTATTGTTGGCTCTGATCTAACAACTAACAAAGACAAATTTCTGCCCAAGAAATTGTTTTTGGTTTGTTTTATTTACCTTAATTGACATAAAGGTGAGTACTCCCGACTATGTTTGATTTACATCATTATTAAAGTTATCTCATGTTTAGTAACATAGAGATAAATTTAATGAGAATTTGGTTAATATCGAATAGTTCCAGAGACTTAAATTTAGACAAGGCATTTGAGACTAGATTTGTCTATAAACATGTCAACTTCTATTTGAATTCTCACATAAATTAGTCTTTGTTTTGGGATGGAGATAGTGGAAAAGTTTGTTTAAGGTAGATTACTATGACACACATTTCTTTCTCTGTCCTTTGTTTAGGGCAAAACTAAATTTAGGTATATTTTACAAGCTAAGATCTATAAGAAAGGAATGGGAAGAGAGCAAAGAGTTTCAGAAAATTAAAACTTAGTTGTGTTTTAGGCACAGTTTGTAATTGTTTAATATTGGATTACAGGATAGATCGGAGGAGAAAGTTGATCTCTGAAGCAGTGAACTTTTTTAAACTATGTATTTTTAGGGGGTAACCTCAACATCACATCACTGTTTTACGAACGTGCAGGCCTTAGCAATACAAATTAATCTGGGGTACATCTGAGAAGTCTAAATAGTTGCCTGTGCTAACAGATGCAATGTATCCCCACAGAATGCCAATAAAAAGAGAAGGAAAAGGAAACGTTCAAGGAGAAAGTGGGGGAAGGGAAGCCAGCACACCTGTAGTGTCAGAATAATAATCTGTGCATTTAAAAAGACACAGCTGGCTGGGTGTGGTGGCTCATTTCTGTAAACCCAGCACTTTGGGAGGCCAAGGTGGGTGGATCACGAGGTCAAGAGATTGAGACCATCGTGGCCAACATGGTGACACCCCATCTCTACCACAGATACAAAAATTAGCTGGGTGTGGTGGTGTGCGCCTGTAGTCTCAGCTTCTCAGGAGGCTGAGGCAGGAGAATCACTTGAACCTGAGAGGCGGAAGTTGCAGTGAGCCATGATCACACCACTGCACTCCAGTCTTGCGACAGAGTGAGATTCCATCTCAAAAACATAAATAAATAAAATAAATAATAAATAAATAGACCAGGCGTGGTGGCTCATGCCTGTAATCCCAGCACTTTGGGAGGCCGAGGCAGGCAGATCATGAGGTCAGGAGATCGAGACCATCCTGACTAACACGGTGAAACCCCATCTCTACCAAAAATACAAAAAAATTAGCCGGGCGTAGTGGCAGGCGCCTGTAGTCCCAGCCACTCAGGAGGCTGAGGCAGGAGAATGGCGTGAACCCGGGAGGCGGAGCTTGCAGTGAGCCGAGATCACGCCACTGCACTCCAGGCTGGGTGACAGAGCAAGACTCTGTCTCATAAATAAATAAATAAATAAATAAATAAATAAATAAATAAATAAATAGCTAAACAGAAATTACAATGTATTGTGTTAACTCTGAAATCGTCCCATTGTTTTTGTTTTATAAAGAAATTCCACCTAATATCTAACCTTATGCATGCTATAGCAATGTTTTACTCCATTAGATAGCTTGACTAGTACCATTTTTCTTGTGCCTGCAGTAGTGATGTGATTATTTGGCATTAGGAAGACTTCTGCTACAGAATTTATTTGCTGCCTGGTCTTCAATATATTTTTCTATATTAAAGCAGCATGAGGTCAGTGATTGCTTATTACTTAACGTATTTTTTCTGTGATCAGCCAGAACGTGCTTGTGACCAGGTTAAACATTTGAATCAACCTAATACAGAGGGATAAACTTAACACGCAACTCTCATTGTTGAAATGAGAAAGCTGTATGTAAGACATTCTAGAACAGAGACTGTTGCTGCCCAACCATATAGTCAGTACTAAAACAAGCAAGAATAATCAAACTTTCAATGAACCATGCAGTTTATAGTAAATTAGTGGAGCTGCCAGGTGTGGTGGCTTACACTTGTTATCCCAGCACTTTGGGAAGCCAAGGCAGGCAGATCACCTGAGGTCAGGAGTTTGAGACCAGCCGGACCAATATGGTGAAACCCTGTCTCTACTAAAATACAAAAATTAGTTGGGCATGGTGGCGGGTGCCTGTAGTCCCAGCTACTCAGGAGGCTGAGACAGGAGAATTGCTTGAACCCAGGAGGCAGGGGATGCAGTGAGCCGAGATCGTGCTACCGAACTCCAACCTGGGCAACAGTGAGACTCTGTCTCAAAAAATAAATAAAAAATAAATGGAGCAATGGCTCCAGAAAGAGTATATTTTTAATAAAAAAGAGAAGTGGGCTGGGCACGGTGTCTCATGCCTGTAATCCCAGCACTTTGGGAAGCCGAGGCAGGCAGATCACCTGAGGTCAGGAATTTGAGACCAACCTGGCCAACATGGTGAAATCCTGTCTTTACTAAAAATAGAAAAATTAACTGGGTGTGGTGGTGGGTGCCTGTGATCCCAGCTACTTGGGAGGCTGAGGCAGGAGAATCGCTTGAGCCCAGGAGGTGGAGGTTACAGTGAGCCAAGACTGTGCCATTGCACTCCAGCCTGGGCAACAAGAGCGAAACTCTGTCTCAAAAAAAAAAAAAAAAGAACAGAGAAGTGATGTATTTGGGGCAGTAACAGATTAGTAACTAGAAATTCTTTGTCCTTTTCTTCAGTGTCCATTGGTCCTAAAATCAATATATATATGTTTTTCAGTAAAGCATATTCTTATCTATGATTAGATTGAGGTCATTTTAGAAACAGGTTTCTGGGCTGGGTGTGGTGGCTCACCCTTGTAATCCCAGCACTTTGGGAGGACAAGGAGGGTGGACCACTTAAGGTCAGGAATTTGAGACCAGCCTGGACAGTGTGGTGAAAGCCCGTCTCTACTGAAAATACAAAAATTAGCCAGGCATGGTGGCGGGTGCCTCTAACCCCAGCTACTTGTGAGGGTGAGGTGGGAGAATTGTTTGAACCTGGGAGGCAGAGGTTACAGTGAGCAGAGATTGCGCCACTGCACTCCAGCCTGGATGACAGAGCAAGACTCCATCTCAAACAAACTAAAAAAGAAGCTTCTGGATGCCTTCAATTTCCCTTTCATTTTATTTTTTGAACCTCCCTGCCTCCCTTATTTCCCTTTTAACTCTGGACAAATTAAAGGAAACATTCTTATTATAAGTATACTTTTATTTTTTTTTTATTTTTATTTTTTTTTGAGACGGAGTCTGGCTCTGTCCCCCAGGCTGGAGTGCAGTGGCACGATCTCTGCTCACTGCAAGCTCCGCCTCCCGGGTTCACGCCATTCTCCGGCCTCAGCCTCCCGAGTAGCTGGGACTACAGGCGCCCGCCACCACGTCCTGCTAGTTTTTTGTATTTTTTAGTAGAGACGGGGTTTCACCGGGTTAGTCTCGATCTCCTGACCTTGTGATCCGCCCGTCTCGGCCTCCCAAAGTGCTGGGATTACAGGCTTGAGCCACCGCGCCCGGCCAAGTATACTTTTATATAGCACTTAAAGAAAGTTGTATATTCAGGCTGGGTGCAGTGGCTCACGCCTGTTATCACAGCACTTTGAGAGGCCGAGGTGGGCGGATCACCTGAGGTCGCAAGTTCGAGACCAGCCTGACCAATATGGAGAAACCCCGTCTCTACTAAAAATACAAAAAAAAAAAAAAAAATTAGCCAAGTGTAGGTGGTGCATGCCTGTAGTCCTAACTACTCGGAAGGCTGAGGCAGGAGAATTGCTTGAACCCGGGAGGTGGAGGTTGCACTCCAGCCTGGGCAACAAGAGTGAAACTCCATCTCAAAAAAAAAAAAAAAAAAGGAAAGGTGGCTGGGCATGGTGGCTCACACCTGTAATCCCAGTACTTTGGGAGGCCAAGGAGGGCAGATCACCTGAGGTCAGGAGATCAAAGACCATCCTGGCTAACATGGTGAAACCCCATCTCTACTAAAAATACAAAAAATTAGCTCGGCATGGTGGCGGGTGCCTGTAGTCCCAGCTACTCAGGAGGCTGAGTCAGGAGAATGGCGTGAACCCGGGAGGCAGAGCTTGCAGTGAGCCGAGATCGCGCCACTGCACTCCAGCCTGGGCGACAGAGCAAGACTCCCGTCTTTGGAAAAAAAAAAAAAAAAAAAGGAAAGGTGTTTATTTTATAGGAGATTTTATTTCAGAGAAAGATCAGATAAATATGTCTTCATTTGCTGCTCTACAAAAGGATTTGCGTGGACTTTTCAGAATCTATTAGTATTTTAATAAATTTTGATTGAGAATCCGCTTGAGGAAATTTTACATGTTTGGGGGAGAGAGTGTTTATGCTTTAACTCTGGACCTTGATAAAGTATTAAGACAATGATTTTATGAAATGTTATTGCTTTGGAAGAGCTGGGTTTGATAGTAAGAATGTTCTTATCTGGAGGTGAGCGGATATTCTGAGTATATGTAGATTTAGAGCACTACACTCAAAGTAGTGGTGCATGTCTAGATTGACATTAAGTGTTTTAAAAACAGCATTTTTTAAAAACAATAAGTGCCTTGGATAATTCTCATTTGTTTCATCAATTGGGAATTTCCCTAACCATTCTCAGTAGGGTCCCATGTGTACTACTTTTCTCAAATCACAGAGCAGTATCTAGTGTTTGCAGGATGGGTGCAAAGCAGCATTCATCTGACTTTTCATTATGACCATTATGGCATAGTTTCTTTAATGTTGTACTTTGCTTTAATAATGTGCTTTAATGTTGTAATGCTTTCCACGCTACGTACTCAGAAATTAGAATTTAGGAGATAGGAAATAAACCAAAAAACCACAAATTTGTTGCTTATCCTATGGAGATGCTACCATCCCCTCCAGTGGTTACGCTAGTTTTCATTACTATAAAATTGAGGTTTTTATTTTATTTATTTATTTATTTATTTATTGTGAGACGGGGTCTCACTCTGTCACCCAGGCTGGAGTGCAGTGGTGCGATTTCTGCTCTCTGCAGCCACCACCTCCTGGGCTCAGGCAGTTCTCCCATCTCAGCCTCCAGAGTAGCTGGAATTACAGGTGCGCACCACCATGCCTGGCTAATTTTTATATTTTTAGTAGAGATGCGGTTTCACCATGTTGGCCAGGCTGGTTTTGAACTCCTAACCTCAAATGAGCCACCCGCCTCAACCTCCCAAAGTGCTGAGATTACAGGGTTAGCCACTGTGCCCAGCCAAAAATTGAGATTTTTAAAAGCTTTTTTTCTTTTTTGAAATAGGGAACACTTCGTGAATTTGTGTCATCTTTGCACAGGAGCCATGCTAATCTTCTTTGTATTATTCCAATTTTAGTATATGTGCTGCTATAGTAAGCACTTAATGGCATCTTAAAGCAATTTTTTGATGGTTCTTATGGAAAAATATAAGACTTTTATGAAAAATAGAGCGATTTCATCAACATTATGTTATTGTCAAAAGTAAAGTTAAAACGCACGCAGAGAACGCGATACTTTTGATCTTCTCCATGTTTGGGTACAGAATAGTGGAAGAGTGAATGTGTGCCTATGGTTAATTTTGAGGGTTTGTTTTGAAATTTTGTTCCTTAATGTATCTTATTTTTGGTTACCTGCCAGTGGATAGAAAATACATGTGACCACGTGAATTTTCACCCACTTGAATAGATTATTTTATAATTTCATCTATTACCCTGAAGACAGAATTCAATGTCATTCTTACCTTTATATTGCCTTCTTACTCTGGTTCCTCCCATTAAAGCTTACACATAGTTCAGTAAATACATGGTGAATGAATTAGTGAATGCATAACATGTTTTTGCCATCCTACTAGCTTCATAAGAAGCCTAATATCACATACATAGGTTTGTTGAGTTCTAGGATAAATTTTTTCTTATTTGTTTTACCTTCTTATTTTTCAGTCCCTGGAGGAGGATCCATGGCCAAGGCTGAACTCTAAGGACCATATACCTGCCCTGGTTCGTAGCAATGCCTTCTCAGAGAATTTTTTAGAGGTTTCAGCCGAGATAGCTCGAGGGAATATCCAGGGTGTAGTCATACCCTCAAAAGATCCAGAACCACTTGAAGAAAATTGCGCTAAAGCCCTGACTTTAAGGATACATGATTCTTTGAATAATGGCCTTCCAGTTGGCCTTGTGCCTACTAACTCAACAAACACTGTCATGGACCAAAAAAATTTGAAGATATCAACTCCTGGCCAAATGAAAGCCCAAGAAATTGAAAGAACCCCTCCAACAAACTTTAAAAGGACACTAGAAGAGTCCAATTCTGGCCCCCTGATGAAGAAACATAGACGAAATGGCTTAAGTCGAAGTAGTGGTGCTCAGCCTGCAAGTCTCCCCACAACCTCACAGCGAAAGAACTCTGTTAAACTCACCATGCGACGCAGACTTAGGGGCCAGAAGAAAATTGGAAATCCTTTACTTCATCAACACAGGAAAACTGTTTGTGTTTGCTGAAATGCATCTGGGAAATGAGGTTTTTCCAAATTTAGGAGAGGGCTTTTTAAATTTGGTGCCGAAGTTGAACGTTTTTTTAAGGAGACAAAATTAAAAGAATATACAGTTTGACTTTTTGGAATTCAGCAGTTGTATCCTGGCCTTGTACTTGCTTGTATTATAAATGTGGATTTTATAGATGTTAGGGTATAAGTTGCTGTAAAATTTGTGTAAATTTGTATCCACACAAATTCAGTCTCTTACTCTGATACACAGTAATTGTGACAACAGGGCTAAATGTTTAAAGAAATCAAAAGAATCTATTAGATTTTAGAAAAACATTTAAGCTTTTTAAAATACTTATTAAACAATTTGTATAAGCCACTTGTCTTGAAAACTGCGCAACTTTTTAAAGTAAATTATTAAGCAGACTGGAAAAGTGATGTATTTTCATAGTGACCTGTGTTTCACTTAATGTTTCTTAGAGACAGGTGTCTTTTAAACATTATTTTTTATTTCTGATTTCATAATTCAGAACTAAATTTTTCATAGAAGTGTTGAGCCATGCTACAGTTAGTCTGGTCCCAATTAAAATACTATGCAGTATCTCTTACATCAGTAGCATTTTTCTAAAACCTTAGTCATCAGATATGCTTACTAAATCTTCGGCATAGAAGGAAGTGTGTTTGCCTAAAACAATTCCCTTCTTTTTCATCCCAGACCAATGGCATTATTAGGTCTTAAAGTAGTTACTCCCTTCTCGTGTTTGCTTAAAATATGTGAAGTTTTCCTTGCTATTTCAATAACAGATGGTGCTGCTAATTCCCAACATTTCTTAAATTATTTTATATCATACAGTTTTCATTGATTATATGGGTATATATTCATCTAATAAATCAGTGAACTGTTCCTCATGTTGCTGGATTTGTAGTTGTTGATTTATTTTAATGGTATGTACAAGTTGAGTATTGCTTATCCAAAATGCTTGGGACCAGAACTGCTTCAGATTTTTTAAAATTTTGGAATATTTGCTTTACACTTAGCATTTGAGTGTTCCTAATCTGAAATTCAAAATGCTCTAATGAGCATTTCCTGTGAGCATCAATGCCTGCTCTGAAAAAGTTTCTGATTCTGGAGCATTTTGGATTTCGGATTTTCAGATTAAGGATGCTTAACCTGGATTAACATTCTGTTGTGCCGTGATCATGCTTCATGCTTTAGAGTAAGTTTATTTTATTTATTTATTATTTTGTTTGTTTGTCTGAGATGGAGTCTCACTCTGTCATCCAGGCTAGAGTGCAGTGGCACGATCTCAGCTCACTGCAATCTCTGCCTCCCGGGTTCAAGTGATTCTCCTGCCTCAGTCTCTCTCCCCAGAAACTGGGATTACAGGCGCGCGCCACCACGCCTGGCTAATTTTTTTTTTTTTTTTTTTTTTGAGACGGTGTGTTGCTCTGTCGCCCAGGCTGGAGTGCAGTGGTGCAATCTCGGCTCCCTGCAACCTCTGCCTCCTGGGTTCATGCGATTCTCCTGCCTCAGCCTCCTGAGTAGTTTAGATTACAGGCACGTGCCACCATGCCCAGCTAATTTTTGTATTTTTAGTAGAGGTAGGGTTTCACATGTTGGTCAGGCTGGTCTTGATCTCCTGACCTCTTGATCCGCCCGCCTAGGCCTCCCAAAATGCTGGGATTACAGGTGTGAGCCACCACGCCCAGCCAATTTTTGTATTTTTAGTAGAGATGGGGTTTCGCCATATTGGCCAGTCTGGTCTCAAACTCCTAACCTTGTGATCTGCCCGCCTCGGTCTCCCAAAGTGCTGGGATTATAAATGTGAGCCACTGTGCCTGGCTTAGAGTGAGTTTAAAATACGACTTAAAGTCTTCATTTTTGCACACTGAATTTTTTATTTTAATATCAAATATATTGAAATAGGTCAGGTGTGATGGCTCATGCCTATAATCCCAGCACTTTGGGAGGCTGAGGAGGGCAGATCATAAGGTCAGGAGATCAAGACCATCCTGGCCAACGTGGGGAAACCCCGTCTCTACTAAAATACAAAAAATTAGCCAGGCGTGGTGGTGCACACCGGTAGTCTCAGCTACTCATGAGGCTGATGCAGGGGAATCGCTTGAGCCCAGGAGGTGGAGGTTGCAGTGAGCTGAGATTGTGCCACTGCACTCCAGCCTGGCAACAGAGTGAGACTCCATCTCAAAAAAAAAAAAAAAAAGAAATAATAAGAATGTGATTAAGTCAGTTATGGCTTATAAGCATTATGTAAAATATGTAGCGATTTAAGATGAATAAAAAGGCCGGGCGCGGTGGCTCAAGCCTGTAATCCCAGCACTTTGGGAGGCCGAGACAGGTGGATCACGAGGTCAGGAGATCGAGACCATCCTGGCTAACACGGTGAAACCCTGTCTCTACTAAAAATACAAAAACTAGCCGGGTGAGGTGGCGGGCGCCTGTAGTCCCAGCTACTCGGGAGGCTGAAGCAGGAGAATGGCGTAAACCTGGGAGGCGGAGCTTGCAGTGAGCCGAGATCCGGCCACTGCACTCCAGTCCGGGCGACAGAGCCAGACTCCGCCTCAAAAAAAAAAAAAAAAAAAAAAAGATGAATAAAAAACTGCCAACTTCAGTAATACAGGAAAAAATCTAAAGGGAATTAAACACAGTATGTAATTTTGATGTGACTTGTACAGTGAGATGATTTTTTAATTTATTAATTTGGAACAAGATCTGTCATTGAGAGATTCTAGAGTTAATTCATGAATTCAGTGTCGTGCACCTACAATATGCTACAAACTGTGTTGTTGGAAACATACCGATTTTCCATAGGAAATCCAAGAGTTTTTTCAGATCTTTCCAAGAGAGATAGCAACTAGCAGACACTTCTGGAGTCTGTTCGTTGTGAAGGTCTTTTCCATCTGGTACACGTGTAATACCATCCTGGCTGCACTACGTGAAAATCCAGCAAGCCAGGTGTGGTGTCACATGCCTGTAGTCCCAGCCACTTGGGAGGCTGATGTGGGATGATCACCTGAGCCTGGGAGATTTAGGCTGCAATGAGATATGCTCATGCCACTGCACTCCAGCTTGGGTGACAGAGTAAGACCCTGTCTAAACAAAATAACAAAAACACCAGCAAATCTAAATACATACTGAAATCCAGACCGGGCACGGTGGCTCACACCTGTAATCCCAGCACTTTGGGAGACCGAGGTGGGTGGATCACGAGGTGAGATTGAGATCAGCCTGGCCAACATGGTGAAACCCCATCTCTACTAAATATACAAAAATTAACTAGGCGTGGTGGTGTGTGCCTGTAATCCCAGCTACTTGGGAGACTGAGGCAGGACAATCGCTTGAACCTGGAAGGCAGAGGTTGCAGTGAGCCAAGATTGAGCCAGGCCAGGCGTGGTGGCTCACACCTGTAATCCCAGCACTTTGGGAGGCCGAGCGGGGCGGATCACAAGGTCAGGAGATCAAGACCATCCTGGCTAACACTGAAATCCCGTCTCTACTAAAAATACAAAAAATTAGCCGGGCATGGTGGCGGGCGCCTGTAGTCCCAGCTACTCGGGAGGCTGAGGCAGGAGAATGGCATGAACCTGGGGGATGGAGCTTGCAGTGAGCCGAGATCGCGCCACTGTACTCCAGCCTGGGTGACAGAGTGAGACTCCATCTCAAAAAAAAAAAAAAAATAGATTGAGCCAGTGCACTCCAGCCTGAGTAACAAAGTGCAACTCCATCTCAAAAAAAAAGGAAAATCCATTTAGGCCAGGTGCGATGTCTCCTGCCTGTATTCCTAACACTTTGGGAGGCTGAGGTGGGAGAATTGCTTGAGCCCAGGAGTTTGAGACCAGCCTGGACAACATAGGGATACCCCATCTCTACAAAAAAAAAAAAATAATTAACTGGATGTGGTGGTGTGTGCCTGTGGTCCCAGCTACCCAGGAAGCTGAGATGGGAGGATCGCTTGAGCCTGTGAGGTGGAGGCTGCAGTGAGCCATAATCATGCCACTGCACTCCAGCCCAGGCAACAAAGTGAGACCCTGTCTCAAAATTAAAAAAAAAAAAAAAAAAAGTGGCTACTTTTTACTTGTTTTTTCTTTTTTACCAGTGCTTGTAAAATAGATTATGTAATCTGTATTTTTCAAATCAATTGTTTAATGTAAAAAGTGTCACAGCATTATTTCCTACATCACATTATTTTTCAGTGCAATGGATCTAATTCCATACCATATTAGTAGCTAATATTGAAAACCTTTTTGAGACACAACTGTACATGTTAAAATTACTTATTTTTTTGTATGTGTTCCTAGGGCTGTGGTTAGGCCTACTCTTTAAGGGAGTCAAAGATGTTTTGCCATCACAAATAATGCTTTAATGTTTGTGTTTCTTAAATTTTATTTGTCTATGTAACACATAGATCAGTAGTAATGGAAAGTTCACGATGTATGAAATGATACATAATGAAAAGTCCCCTACCTCAGTCCCCAAGACAGTCAACATTTCCCCCTATTTTTTCTGTGTATTCTTTCAGCAATAGTCTATGCATAGACATGCAAGGATTATGTGTTTATCTCAACCTTATTTCTTAAAGATTTCTCTATATCAGTACATCAAAGAGCCTCATTATTTAGTATTTCAGTCTACAGATGTAAGTTAACTATGCCATTATTTTTCTTTTTTTTTTTTTTTTGAGGCGGAGTCTTGCTCTGTCGCCCGGACTGGAGTGCAGTGGCCAGATCTCAGCTCACTGCAAGCTCTGCCTCCCGGGTTTACGCCATTCTCCTGCCTCAGCCTCCCGAGTAGCTGAGACTACAGGCACCCGCCACCTCGTCCAGCTAGTTTTTGTATTTTTAGTAGAGACGGGGTTTCACCGTGTTAGCCAGGATGGTCTCGATCTCCTGACCTCGTGATCCACCCGTCTCGGCCTCCCAAAGTGCTGGGATTACAGGCTTGAGCCACCGTGCCCGGCCTTATTTTTCTTTTTCCTTTTTTTTTTTTGAGACAGAGTTTTGCTCTTGTTGCCCAGGCTGGAGTGCAGTGGTACAATCTCGGCTCACTGCAACCTCCGCCTCCTGGGTTCAAGCGATTCTCCTGCCTCAGCCTCCTGAGTAGCTGGGACTACAGGCACATGCCACCCATGCCCAGCTAAGTTTTGTATTTTTAGTAGAGACGGGGTTTCACCATGTTGGCCAGGATGGTCTCGATCTCCTGACCTCGTGATCCATCAACCTAGGCCTCCCAAAGTGCTGGGATTACAGGTGTGAGCCACTGCTCCCAGCCAACTATGCCATTACTTAACCACATCCACACATTCTGGTTATTTTAAATATTTTGCAGAAGATAATTCTTACCTGTGTGTCTTATGCCATAAGGATTAAAATATGTATTCATTGCTACAAAACTATCTCAAAATTTAGCAGTTTAAAACAACAAATACTGGCCGGGTGTGATGGCTCACGCCTGTAATTCCAGCACTTTGGGATGCCAAGGCAGGCAGATCACCTGAGGTCAGGAGATCAAGACCATCCTGGCTAATACGGTGAAACCCCGTCTCTACTAAAAATACAAAAAAATTAGCCAGGTGTGGCAGCGGGCACCTGTAGTCCAGCTACTCAAGAGGCTGAGGCAGGAGAATGGCGTGAACCCAGAAGGCGGAGCTTGCAGTGAGCCGAGATCGCACCACTGTACTCCAGCCTGGGCGACAGAGCAAGACTCCGTCTCAAAAAAACAAAACAAACAAAAAACAAATATTATCTCCAGTTTCTGAGCCTCAGAAATCTGAGAGTGGTTCAGCTGGGTGATAGTCTTGTGGTTTTGGTCAAGCTACCAACCAGCGCTACAATCTTTCGAAGGTGTCACTGGGACTAGAAGATCTGCTTCCCGTGAGACTCACAGCTGTTGGCAGGAGACCTCAGTTTGTTGCCACATGTTCCCCTCCAGAGGGCTTCTCACAACATGGCAGTTATTTGCCCCCAGAACAAGCCACACCAGAGGGCAAGGCAGAAACCACAGTGTTTTTTGTAACCCAGCCTCTGAAAGTGTCATATCAATTCTGTATTTTGTTGGTCGCACAGACCAAGTCAGCTACAACATGGGAGACTCCTACACAAGGCATGAATTCTAGGAGGTGGGCATTTTCTAGGGAGTGTCATCTGGAAGGAGGCTATCACAATCTAGAAGTTAAAGGCATTGATATTTTGAAATATAGCATGTATAATATTGTTTTAGTAAGGTGTGCACTAGCTATGTTTTGGTAATAGCATTAATGAGCAATGTTAGTTTCATCTTCCATACGTCTGGAAGATTGCTCTGGTGGAGTAAAGCATCTTAATGTATTTTGCCACTAAATAAACTGTCTCACTAACAAAGTTGAGAATAATTATTCTTTTTTTTTGACAGGGTCTCACTCTGTCCCCAGGCTGATGTGGAGTGCAGTGGCACAATCATAGCTCACTGTAACATTTAACTCCTGGCTTCAAGTGATCCTCCCATCTCAGCTTCCCGAGTAGCTGGGACTGCAGGTGCATATCACCATACCTGGTGGATTTTTTAAATTTCCTTAGAGATGAGGTCTCACACTGTGTTGCACAGGCTGGTCTTAAATTCCTGGCCTCAAGTGATCCTCCTGCCTCGGCCTCCCAAAGTGTTAGGCAAATTTTAATCTTTGAGACAAAATATTTAGGCAATATTAGTGGTTGCATTAGGGATTACAATGTACATACACTTACAGTCTACTTAGAATCAATGTTCTATGACCAAAAGTGGAATGTAGAAATGTTACTAGCCAGGTGTGGTGGCATGTGCTTGTAGTCCCAGCTACTCTGGAGTCTAAGGTAGGAGGATCACTTGGCCCCAGGGGGTTGAGGCTTCAGTGAGCCGTGATCACACCACTGCACACCAGCCTGGGCAACAGAGTGAGACACTGTCTCAAAAATAAATAAAAAAGTAACAAAAGTTTTAGCAAAAGGAAAAAGAGAGTTAAAGCAAGCTGGGTATGGTGGTGCATTCCTGTAGTCCTAGCTACTCAGGAAGCTGAGGTGGGAGGATTGCTTGAGCCCAAGAGTTCCGGGCTATAGATGCCATGATGACATCTGTGAATAGCTATTGAACTCTAGCCTGGACAGCATAGCTACGCCCTGTCTCTTACACAAAACACAAAGTAACAAAATGAAAACTGGTCCGGTGAGGTGGCTCGTGCCTGTAATCTCAGCACTTTGAGAGGCTGAGGCGGGGGCGGGGGGGATCACCTGAGGTCAGGAGTTCAAGACCAGCCTGGCCAACATGGTGAAACCCCATCTCTACTAAAAATACAAAAATTAGCTGGATGCGGTGGTGCACACCTGTAATCCCAGCTACTTGGGAGGCTAAGGCAGGAGAATCGCTTGAACCCGGGAGGCAGAGTTTGCAGCGAGCCAAGAATGTACCATTGCACTCCAGCCTGGGTGACAAAGTGAGACTTTGTTGCAAAAACAAAAACAAAACAAAACAAAAACAAATGGAAACAGAAAAGAATGTGGTGCTAAAAAAAAAAAAAAAGAAAAGTCTAGGCCGGGCATGGAATACGCCCGTATTACCAGCACTTCGTGAGGCCAAGGTTGGTGGATCACTTAAGGTTAGGAGTTTGAGACCATTCTGGCCAACACGCTGAAACCCTGTCTGTACTAAAAATACAAAAATTACCCAGGCATGGTGGTGGACACTTGTAGTTCCAGCTACTCAGAAGGCTGAGACAGGAGAACCACCTGAACCTGGGAGGCAGTGGTTACACTGAGCTGAGATTGGGCCACTACACTCGAGTCTTCGCAACAGAGTGAGGCCCAGACTCAAAAAAATAATATAATAATAATAATAATAATAAAATATGGCTTTAAAACATACTAAGTCTAGTGAAAGTCGTAAACCTACAAATTCAAGCTCAGCAAATCCCCAAACAGAAAACATTAAGAAATCCTGACATAAGCAAGTTGCTAAAAAGTAAAGAGAAAAACAATCTTGAAAGCCACCGGAGGAAAAATATAATGCATACTGACCTACACAGGACTAATTTAAATGACTGCATATTTCTTTTCAGAAACCATGATAGGGCCAGGCATGGTAGGTCACGTCTGTAATCCCAGTACTTTGGGAGACTGAGGTGGGTGGATCACTTGAGGTCAGGAGTTTGAGACCAGCCTGGCCAACATGGTGAAACTTTGTCTCTACTAAAAATAAAAAAATTAGCCAGGTGTGGTGGCACATGCCTGTAATCCCAGCTACTCAGGAGGCTGAGGCAGGAGAATTGCATGAACCCAGGAGGTGGAGGTTGCAGTGAGTCAAGACAAAGCAAGACTCCGTCTCAACAAAAAAAAAGAAGAAGAAGAAAAAAGAAAACATGAAGACCAGAGGAAGTGGCTTTTTTATTTTTTTGAGACAAGAGTTTTGCTCTGTCATGCCCAAGCTGGAGTACAGTGGCTCAATCTTGGCTCACTGCAACCTCTGCCTCATGGGTTCAAGTGATTCTCCTGCCTCAGCCTCCTGAGTAGCTGGGACTACAGGTGTGCACCACCATGCCCGGCTAATTTTTCCACTTTTAGTAGAAACGGATCACCTGAGCTCAGGAGTATGAGACCAGCTCGGCCAACATGGTGAAAACACATTTCCACTAAAAATACAAAAATTAGCTGGGCATGGTGGCGCACACGTGGTGGTGCACACCTGTAATCCCAGCTACTCAGGAGGCTGAGGCAGGAGAATCACTTGAACCCAGGGGGCAGAGGTTGCAGTGAGCTGAGACTGAGTCACTGCACTCCAGCCTGGGTGACGAAGCAAGACTCTGTTTCAAAACAAAACGAAACAACAACAAAAACGAGATTTGCTCCTTGTCGGCAGTTTCACTTTGCTGTATCTTAATAACTGTCTATGGTTTTTTTTTTTTTTTTTTTTTTGGAGAGACAGGGTCTCATTTAGTTGCCCAGTGTGGAGTGCAGTGGTGCAATCACAACTCACTGCAGCTTCGAACTCTTGGACTCCTGTGATCCCACTGCCTCAGCCTCCCCAGCAGCTAGGACTACAGGCATGGGCCACCACGCGCAGCTAATTTTTACACTTTTTGTAGAGATGGGGTTTCACTATGTTGACCAGGCTGGTCTCAAACTCCTAGGCTCAAGCAATCCTCCCACCTCAGCCACCCAAAGTGTTGGGATTCCAGACCTGAGCTACCGTTACTGGAAAGGGGTCCTGATCCAGACCCCAAGATAGGGTTCTTGGCTCTTGCACAAGAAAAAATTTGGGGTGAGTCCATAAAGTGAAAGCAAGTTCATTAGTAAAGTAAAGGAATAAAGAATGCCTATTCCAGGCCAGGCGTGGTGGCTCAAGCCTGTAATCCCAGCACTTTGGGAGGCCAAGGTGGGCGGATCACGAGGTCAGGAGATCGAGACCATCCTGGCTAACACCGTGAAACCCTGTCTCTACTAAAAATACAAAAAATTAGCCGGGCATGGTGGCGGGTGCCTGTAGTCCCAGCTACTCGGGAGGCTCAGGCAGGAAAATGGTGTGAACCCGGGAGGCGGAGCTTGCAGTGAGCCGGAATCCAGCCACTGCTCTCCAGCCTGGGAGACAGCGAGACTCCGTCTCAAAAAAAAGAATGCCTATTCCATAGACAGAACAGCAGGATGAGCTGCTAGTTGGCCATTTTTATGGTTATTTCTTGATTAATTGCTAAACAAGGGGTGGATTATTCATGACTTTTCTGGGAAAGAGGTGGGCAATTCTTGAAACTGAGGGTTCCTCCCCTTTTTAGACAATATATGGTAACCCCCTGACATTGCCATGGTATTTGTAAACTGTCCTGGCCCTGGTAGGAGTGTCTTTTAGCATGCTAATGTATTATAATTCATGTATAATGAGCAGTGAGGAAGTCACTCCTGTTGCCATCTTGGTTTTGGTGGGTTTTGACAGGCTTCTTTCCTGCAACGTGTTTTATTAGTTAAGGTCTTTATAACCTGTATCTTGTGCTGACGTCCTCTCTGATCCTGTGACTTAGAAGGCCTAACCTCCTGGGAGTGCAACCCAGTAGGTCTCAGCCTCATTTTACACAGCCCCTATTCAAGATGGACTTGCTCCGGTTCAAAGGCCTCTGACACCATGGTGCCTGGCCAATAGTAGGAGCTCCGACATTTAATTGTTCCTGTTAATGAATAAAGCATCATGGAGAATAAATGAAACAAATAATCGTTTCTGGTAAAGAGATTTTGTTACATTTTAGTTACAGGCAATAGAATTATAAGCAGTTACAAAGCAGCACTGATGTGTCAAAGATAAAGAATGACCATACTTGGCCTGGCTGTGACTCACTCATGTAATCCCAACACTTTGGGAGGCAAAGACAGGCGGATTGGTTGAACCCAGGAGTTTCAGATCAGCCTGGGTAACAAAGTGAGACCCTACCTCTACAAAAAATTAAAAAATTAGCTGGGTGTGGTGGTACACACCTGGGCTGGGGCAGGAGGATCCCTTGAACTGAGAAGGTTGAGGCTGCAGTGAATTCTGATTGCACCACTGTACTCTAGCCTGAGTGACAGAGCAAGACCCTGTCTCTAAAAAAAAAAAGAAAAAGAGATGAAGGATGACCATACTTAATAGTTTCCCTGGGACAGTCCTAGTCTACTTTTTTTTTTTTTTTTTTGGTGTAATTATTAGAAGAGCCTCATTTCACAAAAGTGTCCTGACAAGACGATAAATTCTATGACCACTTTATAGATACTAGTGGGTTTCAAAAGAATGAAAAACTAAAGGAAAATAATCACCATGTCTTCAGGATTTGTTTGTTTGTTTGTTTGTTTGTTTGAGGTGGAGTCTCGCTCTGTTGCCCAGACTAGAGTGCAGTGACGCAGTCTCGGCTCACTGCAACTTCCCCATCCTGGGTTCAAGCAATTCTCCTGCCTCAGCCTCTCGAGTAGCTAAGATTACAGGCGTGCACCGCGCCCAGCTAATTTTTGTATTTTTGGTAGAGAAGGGATTTCACCATGTTGGCCAGGCTGGTCTGAAACTCCTGACCTCAGGTGATCCACCTGGCTTGGCCTCTCAAAGTGCTGGGATTACAGGCATGAGCCACCAATCCTGGCCATCTTCAGGTTATTTGCTGGACTTGGGAATGAGCAGAGGGATCCAGCATAATAAACAACCGCAAAGACTTAAAATTTTGAATAGAAATATGGGGAAATGCTGTGTTAGAAAGCATAATTACCTAGTACCTAGTATTCAGGATGGACAAATGGCAGGCACTAATTGTAATTAATAGAGATGAGGTGATAGGATTTTGGATTATGTTGGTTTTGCTATTCTACGAATTTTGGGATTCTACATTTTAGGAGATTAATACAAAAGGTAGCATTTAAAAATTGTGACCTAAGGAATGCATCAGAAAAAGTCAATATCGTGAGTAATCAATGTGTTTTTATCTTGTAGCTAGAGGATTTTAGAGAAAAGTGATGGGGTTTTATTTTTTAAACGTTTTAAAATTTTACTTAGCTGAAAATTAAAATACTAACGTTCACCACAGTTTTGTGTGAAAACAGGTTATTTCCCCACTGCTGAAATCACAGGATCATTATTCAAGTGTTTTTGGTGGCCTGGGTCAGTGAGGCAATAGCTTAAGGCTTAAAAAACAAACAAACCAAAAGAAGAATCCTAACCAAAACAAAAACACACCAGAAAGTACACACTGATCTTGAAATTTGGTTTGCATAAGGACAGCTCTGATTATTCTCTAGGGATTTTGTTTTTTGTTCTGTAGGGCCATATGAGAGGCAATCTTGGTCATTAGTAATTTATTATACTGGGCCAAGGTAGCAATTGGAAGAACAAAGAACTCTTGCTTAAAGTTACTTTTTTCCACTAAAAATGAGTTTCATAGCTGGGATTGCTAGGTATCAAGGACAAATAGTTCACTGACGAGTTTCTCCATGTCTCTGTACTTTGATGTGACTCATAAGCTGGCAATATGTACAAAGCACCCACTAGTTACTTCCATTAAAAAATATGATCACCACACGTTTTATCTACAGTGAAGGCTCATAAAATAATCTCAAACCATCTTCGTGGATAATAAAACGGGGTAATTAGAACTGGTTGGTAGTTCATTTGGAGAAATTCCTTTTTTTTGTTTTTGAGATGGAGTCTCGCTCTGTTGCCCAGGCTGGAGTGCAGTGGTGCAATCTCGGCTCACTGCAAGCTCCACCTCCAGGGTTCACGCTATTCTCCCGCCCCAGCCTCCCAAGTAGCTGGGACTACAGGCGTCCGCCACAACGCCCGGCTCATTTTTTGTATTTTTAGTAGAGATGCCCGGCTAATTTTTTGTATTTTTAGTAGAGACGGGGTTTCATGGTGTTAGGATGGTCTCGATCTCTTGACCTCATCATCCGCCCGCCTTGGCCTCTCAAAGTGCTGGGATTAGAGGTGTGAGCCACCACGCCTGGCCCTTAGATATGGGGTTTCTCCATGTTGGTCAGGCTGGTCTCAAACTCCCGACTTCAGATGATCCACCTGCCTCCGCCTCCCAGAGTGCTGGGATTACAGGCATGAGCCACTGCGCCTGGTGCATTTGGAGATATTTCTACTTTGATCTAAGAACTTTAAATTTGGGCCGGGCAGATGACTCACGCCTGTAATCCCAGCACTTTGGGAGGCTGAGGCGGGCACATCACCCGAGCTCAAGAGTTCAAGACCAGCCTGGGCAACATGGCGAAACTCCATCTCTAGAAAAAATATAAAAACGGCCGGGTGGTGGTGGGCACCTGTAATCCCAGCTACTCGGGAGGCTGAGGCAGAAGAATTGCTTGAACTCAGGACACGGAGGTTGCAGTGAACTGAGATCGTGCCACTGCACTCTAGCCCGGGTGACAGTGCAAAGAGAAGGAAGGAAGGAAGGAAGGAAGGAAGGAAGGAGAAAAAGAAAGAAAGAAAGAAAGAAAAAGAAAGAGGAAGGGAGGAAGGGAAAGAAGAGAAAGAAGAGAAGGAAGGAAGGAAGGAAAGAAGGAAAGAAAGAAAGAAAGAAAGAAAGAAAGAAAGAAAGAAAGAAAGAAAGAAAGAAAGAAAGAAAGAAA